>NC_058406.1:144520614-144566624 GCF_002201575.2 Neomonachus schauinslandi
TCAAAGAACCAGCTCCTAGTTTCGTTGATCTGTTCTACTGTTCTTTTGGTTTCTATTTCACTGATTTCAGCTCTGATCTTTATTATTTCTCTTCTCCTGCTAGGTTTAGGCTTTATTTACTGTTCTTTCTCCAGCTCCTTTAGGTGTAGGGTTAGGTTGTGTATTTGAGACCTTTCTTGTTTCTTGAGAAAGGCTAATACTGCTATATACTTTCCTCTTAGGACTGCCTTTGCTGCATTCCAAAGATTTTGAACAGTTGTGTTTTCATTTTCATTTGTTTCCATGAATTTTTTAAATTTTTCTTTAATTTCCTGGTTTACCTATTCTTTCTTTAGTAGGATGCTCTTTAGCCTCCATGTATTTGAGTTCTTTCTGAATTTCCTCCTGTGATTGAGTTCTAGTTTCAAAGCACTGTGGTCCGAAAATATGCAGGGAATGATCCCTATCTTTTGGTACTGGTTGAGACCTGATTTGTGCCGCAGGATGTGATCTATTCTGGAGAATGTTCCATGGGCACTAGTGAAGAATGTGTATTCTGTTGCTTTGGGATGGAATGTTCTGAATATATCTGTGAAGTCCATTTGGTCCAGTGTGTCATTTAAAGTCTTTATTTCCTTGTTGATCTTTTGCTTAGATGATCTGTCCATTTCAGTGAGGGGTGTGTTAAAGTCCCCTACTATTATTGTATTGTTGTCAATGTGTTTCTTTGCTTTTGTTATTAATTGCCTTATATAATTGGCTGCTCCCAAGTTAGGGGCATAGATATTTACAATTGTTCAATCTTCTTGTTGGATAGACCCTTTAAGTGTGATATAGTGTCCTTCCTCATCTCTTATTATAGTCTTTGGTTTAAAATCTAATTTGTCTGATATAAAGATTGCCACCCCAGCTTTCTTGTGGTGTCCATTAGCATGGTAAATGGCTTTCCACTCCCTCATTTTCAATCTGGGGTTGTCTTTGGGTCTAAAATGAGTCCCTTGCAGACAGCATATCAATGGGTCTTGTTTTTTTATCCAATCGGATAGCCTGTGTCTTTTGATTGGGGCATTTAGCCCATTTACATTCAGAGTAACTATTGAAAGATATGAATTTAGTGCCATTGTATTACCTGTAAGGGGACTGTTACTGTATATTGTCTGTGTTCCTTTCTGGTCTCTGTTACTTTTAGGCTCTCTCTTTGCTTAGAGGACCCCTTTCAATATTTCTTGTAGGGCTGGTTTTGTGTTTGCAAATTCCTTTAGTTTTTGTTTGTCCTGGAAGCTTTTTATCTCTCCTTCTATTTTTAATGACAGCCTAGCTGGATATAGTATTCTTGGCTGCATATTTTTCTCATTTAGTGCTCCGAAGATATCATGCCAGTCCTTTCAGGCCTGCCAGGTCTCTGTGGACAGGTCTGTTGCCAATCTAATGTTTCTACCATTGTAGGTCACAGATCTCTTGTCCTGAGCTGATTTCAGGATTTTCTCTTTGTCTCTGAGACTCGTAAATTTTACTATTAGATGTCAGGGTGTTGACCTATTTTTATTGATTTTGAGAGGGGTTCTCTGTGCCTCCTGGATTTTGATGCCTGTTTCCTTTCCCAAATTAGGGCAAGTTCTCTCCTATAATTTTCTCCAATATACCTTCTGGCCCCTCTCTCTCTTTCTTCTTCTGGGATCCCAATTATTCTAATATGGTTTCATCTTATGGTATCACTTAGCTCTCGAATTCTGCCCTCATGATCCAGTAGTTGTTTATCTCTCTTTTTCTCAGCTTCTTTATTTTCCATCATTTGGTCTTCCATATCAATAATTTTCTCTTCTGCCTCATTTATCCTAGCAGTTAGAGCCTCCATTTTTGATTGCACCTCATTAATAGCCTTTTTGATTTCGACTTGGTTAGATTTTAGTTCTTTTATTTCTCCAGAAAGGGTTTCTCTAATATCTTCCATGTTTTTTTCAAGCCCAGCTAATATCTTTATAATCATCATTCTGAACTCTAGTTCCAACATCTTACTAATGTCCGTATTGAATAGGTCCCTGGCAGTTCGTACTGCCTCTTGTTCTTTTTTTTTTTTTTTGAGGTGATTTTTTCCATCTTGTCATTTTGTTCAGAGGAGAATAGATGAATGAGAGAACAAAATGCTAACAGGGTAACAACGACCCCAGAAAAATATACACTAAACAAATCAGAAGAGACCTGAAACCAGGGGAAAGGAAAGGGAAAGAAAGAAAAAAGAAAAAAAATGAAAAAGAAAAAGATAAAAATAAAAAAGAATATGATCAAATATGATCAGGCTGGTACATAGATCAGTGCCACACTAGATTTGGGGAGTATTTTGGTCTGTTAGAAGAAACTGCCTCCCAAAATTTTAAAGAAAGAAAAGCTTATATACGTATAAAAATAAGGGTAAATATGATGAAGGGATGGAATATGACTGTAAAGATGAAAAATATAAAAGATTTTATAAAAGGAATTGATAAGAAGTTGGTTGAAAAAAGAAAGAAGAGAAATTTAAAAAAAAAAGGGGGGGGAGCACCTGGGTGGCTCAGTTGGTTAAGCGACTGCCTTCGGCTCAGGTCATGATCCTGGAGTCCCTGGATTGAGTCCCGCATCAGGCTCCCTGTTCAGCAGGGAGTCTGTTTCTCCCTCTGACTCTTCCCTCCCTCATGTGCTCCCTCTCTCTCATTCTCTCCCTCTCAAATAAATAAATAAAATCTTTAAAAAAAAAAAAAAAGGGAGAGAATGTGATCAGGCAGGAGACTAGAGCAAAACCATACACTAGAGATTTAGGGTATATTTTGGTCTGTTAGAAGAAACTGTATCCCAAAATTTTAAAGAGACAACTTATATATATATACCAAAAATAAGGTTAACTACTATGAAGGGATAGAGTATGACTCTAAAAATGAAAAATAAAAAAGATTTTTAAAAAGGGATTGATAAGATGTTGGTTGAAAAAGGGAAACAGAAAAATTAAAAAAAAGAAAAGGAAAAGAAAAACAGAAAATTTAAAAAAATTAACTTTGGAAGACTAAAGAATCATGGTAAAAAAGCCATGGATTCTATGTGCAGTATTCCCCTAGCTCTGGAGTTCTGCCATTCTCATTGATGGGTAAACTTGGTCTTGGCTGGCTGTTCTTGCTGATCTTCTGGGGGAGGGGCCTGTTGCCATGGTTCCCAAACGTCTTTGCCGGAGGCAGAATTGCCCCACTCTTGCCAGTCCGGGCTAAGTAATCTGCTCAGGTTTGCTCTTGGGAGCTTTTGTTCCCTGCAAGCTTTCCGCACAGCTTTGGGGGATGAGAGTGAAAATGGTGGCCTCCTGGAGGAGGCAAGAACTCGGGGTCCCGCTCCTCAGTGTGCCCCCAGAGAAAAGCACTCAATCACTCCTGTCTCCCTGGTCTCCATCAGCACTCCATGCTCACCTGGCCTGTGACCAAGCGCTTCTATCTCTGGCACCCGACTCGGTGTGGAGTCTCCAAACCCAGCAGATCCTTGTGGTGCACTCCCGCGCCACTCCTCCCGGGGGAGGAAGGTGAGTCTCCCCAGGTCTGCCACTTGTTGGGTCCCTGCTGGAGAAGCAGTGGCCTGACTGTGCCTTGGATCACCGTTTATGGCAACCCCGAGCTAAGACCTCGCTCCTTGGCTCCATCTCTGCAGCCAGCTTCCCCGCTCCAATACCAGGGAGCTCTACCACACTCAGGCACCCCCAGTCTTTCTGTGACCCCGAGGGTCCTGAGACCACACTGTCCCAGTGAGTGTTCCACCCCCTGCTTAGCCACTGGAGCGACGTCCCCCAGTGGAGCCAACTGCTTTCTGATTTTGTGCTCCCCGGCTCTATCACTTGCCAGAAGCTGCCATCAGAGGCTCCCACTCCCATGGTCTATCCTCCTGAATATCACCTCGGATTCACTTCTCTGCATGTCCTACCTTCCATAAAGTGGTCGCTTTTCTGTTTAGAGGGTTGCTGCTATTCTTTTCTTTGATCTCCTGTTGAGTTCGTAGGTGTTCAGAATGTTTGGAACCCTATCTAGCTGAATTCCTGGGACCAGATGAAATCCAGGTCTCTTACTCCTCCGCCATCTTCCTCCTCCCCTGTTTGTTTAATTCTCAGGTTAAACCTACTAATCTTTACCTTTCTGCCTTTAACATTTTCCCACTTTCCAAAAGGCTATGGTCACCTCTCTTTTTATCCATTGCTTAATGTTAGCATTGAGTCACATTATTCCTGCTCTTGCTGTAATCATAGTTGAGTTTTCTGAATATAAAAAGCTGATACAGCCAAAGGAATTACAAAGACTCAAAATTCTCTGTGAACATAAACTGCAAATGGCATAAATGACTTTTGCTAGTTGCAAGTGGCCTTGATAACACAAGTAGTGCTATATGCAAATGAGTGCTAATGTGAAAGTAGCTTTTTCACTTGAGACTAATGTGTTCTAGGTGAAAAACATGTCTTATGGTACAGAAATTCTTGAGAATTCTTATCTCTGTCAGTTGCTTTGAATCTCTCAGCTGACCCTGGAGTAGTCATGGCAATAGCCTTTGTATCTACAGAATATAAAAACAAACCTTCAAAGTTAAAGAGAAATATTCCTCTATTGATTCATTTGTCAAACATGTATTCTGTGCCTACTGCATGTCAGGCACTATGTTTGGTTTATAGATTTCAAAAATGAATAGGACACAATCTCTGTCTTTGAGAAATTCACGGATAGCAGCAGAGGCAGAAACAGAAGCAGAAAAGGGAATTCTATGTGATAAAAGCAGTAATAGAGAAACAAAGTATTGTAGGAACACAAAGAAGAAGCAATCCACTTACATTGGGTGATTATAGAATGCTTTCCAGAGGAGACAATTCTTAAACTAAATCAACAAGAGTGATATATACAACTGCCTGTGGACATATCCTCCTGAATGTCCTGTAGAAACTTCAAACTCATCATGATCCAAAAGAACCACATCATCATTTATCTTAAATATGCTTTCCTGTATTTCTTTCTATTTTCAGGCATCATTCAGTCACCTAAGATACAAACCAGGGCATCAGCCATATCCAGTCGATCAATTACAAATGGCTGCCAATTTAACTCCTTCAAAGGAATGGAAAGAGAGAACTGACCAAGCACAAGAGTCAGAACTGATAATAATGTTGACTGCTCAACTGTGGTTGGTGATTAGGATGGGCTAATCCTCATGTCTATAGGTATTCTTCCAATAATATACCCTTCAGAGACAACTAATGAGATTCTTATACTAGACTTTCTGGGATTTCATTTTCACACCAATGTTCTTGGAAATTTCGATATTCTCCCTGGAGGTGGGGAATGTAATTCTTCAAACACACTAAAGAATTACTACCTTTCCTGCAAGATGTTACGTATGGAGTATACTTCACATATGAATACTTTTTAAGCCAAAAAGAAGTGGAGACTCACTGAGCAAGGCCAAAAGAATAAGAGGAAATAGAGTGCCTCTGGATACCTATCACTGGTCATGATACTAATCTGCCCCTCAAGAGAGAGATTATTTCTCTTTAATTTAGAGTTTTATAATAAAGCCTTTCTTAAGATTTGAGTAAACATAGGATATAATGTAATTTCATTTGAAATAGATTTTTATCAAGACCAAAGATTCATTGAAATGCCTATAAAACATTAAGGGAGCCTCTTTGGAAGTGATAGCAATTTTTTTTTTTTAAAAATCAATCCGTCAACAGCATGTTATCAGTAATGGAAAGGTAATGCAATTTGAAAACAGCATTAGGGTAAAATAAATGAAATTCACAAATTACTTAGAATACAGCATGGAATTTGGATGTTTTATGCAAACCAAATAGTATTTCTGCTCTTCAATTTTTGTTCAATTTACAAAGTAACTAACCTTAAATGTGAATATTCTAAAATTGCTTATGCTAAATAAAATGGATTCTGCATTCCTTTCACATCAGCAGCACGTGCTTAGTAATTATTGCTGTCACTGGGATGTTATACTACATCAATCCAGGCATTGAGCTCTGATGATGTCGATTTGTGCTTAAAGCTTGAATGGAATTCAGTGAAAAGTCTCACGTTCCCAAGAGGAGATACTCCTTGCTTTGTATGTTTCTATCATCCCATAAAAATGCCACATGGCTGGGAAATTGTGAATAGATCATGACCTTATTTATTTTAGTTTAATATGTAATAATGCCTTATATGTGCAACAATTTTTCTTTAGGACCATTAAAGAACTCACTAAAATTTATTAATCTTAAGCATGCTCATGTCCTAGTGCAGGAAGACAAACATAATATTTAATCGTTAGCTGGAAAACTTTGAAGCATAAAAATAAAACATTGTCCAAGATCTATTTCTCTCTCTCTCTCTCTCCCCCACACACACTTTTCTCCCTCCCTTCTTCTCTCTCTTTCTCTTTCACACACATACACCCACAAATGCACACATACACAAACACACACACACACAAGTAGAACACTATATTACTTTAGGTTTACTTTATGTTACCTTTCCTTATATATTTATAAAACTTTTTCTTTAAAGTTTAGCAACATAAGGCAAAAAACTTTTCGATAAGAACACTTTATACCACTAAAACAGCCTTTTATGCAGTGCCGCCATTAGAACACCATAATTGTAGGAAGACTATTACTTATTCTCTAAGAAAATGGGAAAGTACAAATCTCTTTCCCTTTAGAGATAACTATTCCCAAACTTACCTCAAATAGTAGATTTTTATCAAAGATGGAAGACAAAACTGAAGAAGAATTTTAATCCTAAAATATAACCTCAGTGCATGTAATCCAGCCAGTGGGGTCCAACAGTAAGTCAGTACCAAAGTCTAATGACAAAGAGGCTTCACAGAGCCTAGAAATTCTGATGGCTGAGGCACTTACATGAAAGACTTTGTTGTTGTTTTGATGATGAACAATATGCGATATTTGATGTTATTCATGTTTACCAGGAAACATTTACTTATGATGTTTTTGAAGACTCCAGAACGATTGTTAATTCTTTGAATTTTGGAACTTAAGTCCCAATCTCTAATAATTCTTGAATCTTCTGCTTTCTAGGGATGGATCATGTTTTCAAGGATTCTAGGGGTGACCCTATGTTGAAGAATTTTCTCATAATGGTATCAGAAGATAAAATGATAGGTATGTGTAAAAACCCTACAACATTTTAATATATCTATTCCAATGAACTAAAATAAATGAAAAGTTGGAAGTTCTCCTATGCTGTTTCTTGGTTACCACATCAACTGTTCCTGGCTAGCACCCCAAATATAGTAAAGTTATTACATGCCCTGATTTAGCTAAAT
Source organism: Neomonachus schauinslandi (assembly GCF_002201575.2). Lineage (NCBI taxonomy): Eukaryota > Metazoa > Chordata > Mammalia > Carnivora > Phocidae > Neomonachus > Neomonachus schauinslandi. The sequence continues at coordinate 144,527,914 of NC_058406.1, forward strand.
GGGAAGCAAAGCAAACTCTCCAACTTAAGGTCCACCAGGTTTTTCTCCCAGTGAAGAAAACCCATGTTGAGTTACTTCATCACCTACTAGAAAAAAAAAAAAAAAAGACAGCGTTCCATGTTATGCAGCTTCAAGCCCAAAGTGAGAAGCCCAGTTACTCTCCTCAGTCCTCAACTCAAATAACCTTATTTCAAATTTGTACATTTGGCCTATTGTAGAAGCACCTTCTGAAAGGAAATGCATTAGTGATTTAAAAAGTCATATTTGTTGTTTTCAAAGGGGAAATGTAGTAACGTTGCAGGGGAGGAATCTGTTGATGGACAAGTGCCATCATGCACCTCCTGGTGTGAGACTCTGGGAAGACACCCATAAGTTATGTGGCATTCCTGCCCAAAATGCATAACCTGAATCCACTCATGGGGATACATCAGACAAATACAAATTGAGGGACAGTCTACAAAATCAGTGGCATATGGTATTAAAAAACCAATGTCATGAAAGACAAAGACACAAAAACTAAATGCAGTGTACACCCAAGATTGGATGCTGAACCAAAACAAAACAAAATGAAAACACCAAAGAACCTATAACACCTGAAAGTTTTGAGTAAGTTCTAAATAATTATATCATCAAGGATATTGTTCTGTAATTCTTCTTTTTGATGGGATCTTTGGTTTTGGGATCAAGGTAATGGTGGCCTCATAAGACGAGTTTGGAAGTTTTCCTTCCATTTCTATTTTTTGGAACAGTTTCAGGAGCATAGGCATTAATTCTTCTTGAAATGTTTGGTAGAATTCCCCTGGGAAGCCATCTGGCTCTGGGCAGCCATCTGGCCCTGGGCTTTTGTTTGTTGGGAGATTTTTGATTACTCCTTCAATTTCCTTAGTGGTTATAGGTCTGTTCAGGCTTTCTATTTCTTTCTGGTTCAGTTTTGGTAGTTTATACATCTCTAGGAATGCATCCATTTCTTCCTGATTATCTAATTTGCTGGCATAGAGTTGCTCATAGTATGTTCTTATAATTGTTTGTATTTCTTTGGTGTTGGTGGTGAACTCTCCTTTTTCATTCATGATTTTATTTATTTGGGTCCTTTCCCTTTTCTTTTTGATAAGTCTGGCCAGGGATTTATCAATCTTGTTAATTCTTTCAAAGAACCAGCTCCTAGTTTCGTTGATCTGTTCTACTGTTCTTTTGGTTTCTATTTCATTGATTTCTGCTCTGATCTTTATTATTTTTCTTCTCCAGCTGGGTTTAGGCTTTATTTGTTATTCTTTCTCTAGCTCCTTTAGGTGTAGGGTTAGGTTGTGTATTTGAGACCTTTCTTGTTTCTTGAGAAAGGCTAATACTGCTATATACTTTCCTCTTAGGACTGCCTTTGCTGCATCCCATGGATTTTGAACAGTTGTGTTTTCATTTTCATTTGTTTCCATGAATTTTTTAAATTCTTCTTTAATTTCCTGGTTGACCCATTCATTCTTTAGTAGGATGCTCTGGATGCAAAAATTCTCACCAAAATACTAGCCAATAGGATCCAACAGTACATTAAAAGGATTATTCATCACGACCAAGTGGGACTTATCCCTGGGCTGCAAGGTTGGTTCAACATCCACAAATCAATCAACATAATAGAATACATTAATAAAAGAAGAACAAGAACCATATGATCCTCTCAATAGATGCAGAAAAAGCATTTGACAAAGTACAGCATCCTTTCTTGATCAAAACTCTTCAAAGTATAGGGATAGGGGGTACATACCTCAATATCATAAAAGCCATCTATGAAAAACCCACAGCGAATATCATTCTCAATGGGGAAACCCTGAGAGGTTTCCCCCTAAGGTCAGGAACATGGCAGGGATGTCCACTATCACCACTGGATGTCCTAGCCACAGCAATCAGACAACAAAAAGAAATAAAAGGCATCTGAATCGGCAAAGAAGAAGTCAAACTCTCTCTGTTTGCAGATGATATGATACTTTATGTGGAAAACCCAAAAGACTCCACCCCAAAACTGCTAGAACTCATACAGGAATTCAGTAAAGTGGCAGGATATAAAATCAATGCACAGAAATCAGTGGTATTCCTATACACCAACAACAAGACAGAAGAAAGAGAAATTGAGGAGTCGATCCCATTTATAATTGCACCCAAAACCATAAGATACCTAGGAATAAATCTAACCAAAGAGGCAAAGAATCTGTCCTCAGAAAACTATAAAATACTCATGAAAGCAATTGAGGAAGACACAAAGAAATGGAAAAATGTTCCATGCTCATGGATTGGAAGAACAAACATTGTGAAGATGTCAATGCTACCTAGAGCAATCAGCACATTTAATGCAATCCCTATCAAAATACCATCAACTTTTTTCAAAGAAATGGAACAAATAATCCTAAAATTTGTATGGAACCAGAAAAGACCCCGAATAGCCAGAGGAATGTTGAAAAATAAAAACAAAGCTGGTGGCATCACAATTCCGGACTTCAAGCTCTATTACAAAGCTGCCATCATCAAGACAGTATGGTACTGGCACAAAAACAGACACATAGATCAATGGAACAGAATAGAGAGCCCAGAAATGGACCCTCAACTCTATGGTCAACTAATCTTCGACAAAGCAGGAAAGAATGTCCAATGGAAAAAAGACAGTCTCTTCAACAAATGGCATTGGGAAAATTGGACAGCCACATGCAGAAGAATGAAACTGGACCATTTCCTTACACCATACACAAAAATAGACTCAAAATGGATGAAAGACCTAAATGTCAGACAGGAGTCCATCAAAATCCTAAAGGAGAACACAGGGAGCAACCTCTTCGACCTCGGCCACAGCAACTTCTTCCTAGAAACATTGCCAAAGGCAAGGGAAGCAAGGGCAAAAATGAACTATTGGGATTTCATCAAGATAAAAGGCTTTTGCACAGCAAAAGAAACAGTAACAAAACCAAAAGACAACCGACAGAATGGGAGAAGATATTTGCAAATGACATATCAGATAAACGGCTAGTATCCAAAATCTATAAAGAACTTATCAAACTCAACACCCAAAGAACAAATGATCCAATCAAGAAATGGGCAGAAGACATGAACAGACATTTTTCCAAAGAAAGACATCCAAATGGCCAACAGACACATGAAAAAGTGCTCAACGTTGCTCGGCATCAGGGAAATCCAAATCAAAACCTCAATGAGATACCACCTCACACCAGTCAGAATGGCTAAAATTAACAAGTCAGGAAATGACAGATGTTGGCGGGGATGCGGAGAAAGGGGAACCCTCCTACACTGTTGGTGGGAATGCAAGATGGTGCAGTCACTCTGGAAAACAGTATGGAGGTTCCTCAAAAAGTTGAAAATATGCTACCATATGACCCAGCAATTGCACTACTGGGTATTTACCCCAAAGATACAAAAGTAGGGATCCAAAGGGGTACTTGCACCCCGATGTTTATAGCAGCAATGTCCACAATAGCCAAACTATGGAAAGAGCCAAGATGTGGATCGACAGATGAATGGATAAAGAAGATGTTGTATATATATACAATGGAATATTATGCAGCCATCAAAAGGAATGAAATCTTGCCATTTGCAATGACGTGGGGGAATTGGAGGGTACTATGCTGAGCAAAATAAGTCAATCAGAGAAAGACATGTATCATATGACCTCACTGATAGGAATTCTTAATCTCAGGAAACACGCTGAGGGTTGCTGGAGTGGTGGGGGGGTGGGAGGGATGGGGTGGCTGGGTGATAGACACTGGGGAGGGTATATGCTATGGTGTTCACTGTGAATTGTGTAAGACTGTTGAATCACTGACCTGTACCTCTGAAACAAATAATACATTATATGTTTAAAAAAAAAAAAAAGAAGAAGATAGCAGGAAGGGAAAAATGAAGGGGGGGAATCGGAGGGGGAGATGAACCATGAGAGACTATGGACTCTGAGAAACAAACTGGGGGTTCTAGAGGGGAGGGGGGTGGGGGGATGGGTTAGCCTGTTGATGGGTATTAAAGAGGGCACGTACTGAATGGAGCACTGGGTGTTATATGCCAACAATGAATCATGGAACACTACATCAAAAACTAATGATGTAATGTATGGTGATTAACATAACATAATAAAATAAATAAATAAATAATTATATCAATGTTAAGTTTGCTGTTTTTGATTAATGTATTGTGGTTATATAAGCGAGTATCCTTGATGTTAGGGAATATACCTTAAAATATTTAAGAGTAAAGGAGCATGATGTGCAACTTATTCTCAAATGGCTTAGAAAAAAAACACATGTAAGCATGTGTGCACACACACATGGGAAGAGGCAGGGATTAGATATAGCAAATGTGCCAAAATGTTAACAATTGGTGAATCTGCAAAAAAAAGTGTATAGGAGTTCTTCATACTGGTCTTCCAACTTTTCTATATGTTTCAAATTATTTCAAAATAAGTTTTTAAAAAATTATATAGGTCAAGTGTAAAGAGGTGTTATTAATGTTTGAAAGTTCTGTTAGCATTTCTTATGATATATACTGCACGGATGTAGGATGGGATCAGATGAAAACAACTTTTTGCCCCAGCCAGCGATTATTTTGTTGAAGGTTTGATAGTTTCTTGTCTGTTTGCTGTTGGCCAACACAATGACACTGTGTCTGGTAAGCATACACCACAATGAAATGGTGTTTGTCTTAATTATTTTCATAGGGGAAAAGTGTTCTAATTATATCCCAAATAAATGGTTGGCAGCTATTAGCACTTGTAAAACATCTTTTGATATAGGCTCAAACAAAAGCCTTAACAACTTGACATTCACTCCCACATCCACTGTAGTCAACGTCTCAGAGACACCAAAACAAATATGGCACACACAGAGCACTGAAGCCAAACAATCGGCCTGCACTTTCTGGGATGTTGGGAAGTGAGGGACAGAGATAGAGGCCATGAGTCTCTCCAGGCCATCTCCAGCTAGCTCAGGACAAGTCTCAGTCTTAGATACACAAACCATTTCAGAGAAGGAGTAGAACAGTATTTTTGCTGGTCAGTATCTTTGGTTAAATCTCATGTTCATTCTTTTGGGTTCCTTTTATGAAAATCAAGAATCTCAAGCTAATATAACATTGTATGTTAATTATATTTTAATAATAAAAACAGTGGAAAAAATGAGAATCTCTTAGTTGCTGGGAAGAGGTGAACCATGTCTAAAAGTAGAAGTATACATTTTTGTAACAATCAAATGGATCATGCCTATGATAATTCATCACTGCACAGAGAACAGGACAGTATGAATCACAGATAATGCAAAATTAAAAGTATTTAATGTGGTCTGATTGTGGCTAACACCAAAGAGTAGTGTCTGATTATAAAAGGCTCACTGCAGAAAGTGTGGATAAAGTTGTTCAACTTCCCTATCTGAATTGTTCCTTGCACCAGGATAACTGTTTAAGATAAGGAAACCCTACAGAGAGAGGCAAAATATCAACTAAAATAATGCCACCGTAAATTTGTGCTATTGTGCATATGAAGCACTTTAGTCTAAAATGTTCAATGTAAATGAAGATTTACTGCCTATAACTGTCAGAGGACAATACAGTCTTTCATAAATTTAAAATTAAGTTTACCCTCAGAGAAAAACCCTTGACCATGAGAACTGAACTGTTTCCAATGCCTGAGTTACACCCTCCTAAGAAGCCGTCCATATAGGATGATTTATTATTTCTTTTGGCCAGTGGAGTATCAGTAGCTATATAATATTCTAATTCATAGATGCATAATGTCTTCATGAATTAAGAGCTTTGGAGGAGAACAATCTATGTTCCAGAACTCTCTGTTCTAATTACAAGCTGCATAAGATTTGTGCAAGCTTACTTGATCCCTCTTTCTCAGTTTTCTCATCTATAAAATGGGTGTAAAAAATAAAATGGGTATAAAAATAGCACATACATAATAGGATTATTGAGGGACTTAACGGGATCAACAGTTATATCTTTAGCGCCATGTGCGGTATTTAATTATTCTTAAATAAATATCGGTTAGGGGCGCCTGGGTGGCTCAGTTGGTTAAGCGACTGCCTTCGGCTCAGGTCATGATCCTGGAGTCCCGGGATTGAGTCCCGCATCGGGCTCCCTGCTCGGCAGGGAGTCTGCTTCTCCCTCTGACCCTCCTCCCTCTCATGCTCTCTGTCTCTCATTCTCTCTCTCTCAAATAAATAAATAAAATCTTTAAAAAATAAAATAAAATAAAATAAATATCGGTTAATTTTCTACACGCAGGAATGTAAGTGGATATATCAGGGCATTCCCATAATCTATACAATTTAGAGTCTCTGGACTAGGGTTACCAAATTGAAATATGACAAAAGGGAAGATTTTAACCTCACTAACTCCTTTATCTGTTTATCTTGATTTTCATAAGGTCTGAGTTCTCTTACGCTAATTCATACATTTAGGCATATGAAGTCTTAAAAATGGTTTTAATATAAGTCAACTGGTTTATACCTCATATTGCTTTGCCTCCCCTTTCTGCATCCCACCCCTTAGTTCCAGGACAAAAGAGAAGTTGGAATGAGTTGGTGCTTTGGCAGCCTGCCTTCCTTCCCTGGGTAGCAGCTAGCAAGACAAATACAGGTTGTGTTGTTTGTCTAAGATAGCATCAACACAGTCTGCAGCAGCATGTCAGCACCAGACCCGCAATGCCAGGGAATCGCTGGGAGTGCCACTGTGCTCGTGCCAATTTGCTGCCTGGGCTCCTTCAAAAGTCACATCAAAATATTTGCCAGTTTCTAAACTTCTTCCCCAGGCTCATGAGAGAGAGCTACCAGGACCTCTGCCTGGGATCAGATATGTGTGGTTCTCCACCTTCCCAACTTCAAACCTCTGTGAGCCCCTTTTATTCTCTGTGCCCAGACGACTCTTCAGCTGCCTTAAAATGGCATTTGTAATCATATTTGAAAGCTGTGATAGTTTTTAAGAAACATTCAATGGATTATCTAATTTGTTTATTTAACCTATTATGGAGAATTTGATTCCCATAAATATTTCAAAATTTAATAATAAATACTGTTCTGAGGATTCAAATGCACACAATTTATTTGGGAGTTGTGGAGAACATTACTGAAGTGACATAGTGACAAAGGGAAGAGAAGGAAGCCAATAAACAGCATGCTAAGTCACCACCGTGCATCACTAAGGCTAAATCCTAATGGGGAATGCTGTGAAACAGTATAAAGTACAAGCCACATATGATGGCTTGTATTTTGTGTCACCTTGCCCAGGCTTTGGTATCCAGTTGTTTGGTCAAGTGCTAGTCTCGATGTTGCTGTGTAGGTGTATGTTAGATGTGATTACAGTTTAGAATCACTAGATTTTCAGTAGGCAGATACCCCTTCATCCAATCAGTCAAAAGCCTTAAAAGCTAAGACTGAGTTTTCCTGAAGAAGATGGAGTTCTGCCTCAAGATAGAAACCCTGCCTGAATTTCTAGCCTGCTGGATTGCCCTGCCAATTTTGGACTCAAGACTGAAACATCAACTCATCTGAATTTCCAGCCTGCCTTGTAAATTACATACCTGCCAGCCCCTACATGAGCCAATTCTTTTTTAAAAAATCTCAATCTCTCTCTTGTTCTCAAAATGTATCATACAAAGGTTAAAAATGATGAGTTAGTGATACACCTTCTCCCTCCAATCATTAATTGAGAGCTGTACCCAAGGGTGGTAAAGCCCTGGTACTTTTAGCCTGTTACATAGATAGCAGAACATCCTTTTTCTTCTGTACATATAAACCTTTTTAGCTTTATTGAAATATAACTGACATATAACATTGTGTAAGCATAAAGTGTACATTGTGATGATTTGATACACATAAATATTGTAAAATATTTACCACAGTGAGATTAATTAACACTTCCTTTACCTCACATAATTACTGTTTTGTTGTTGTTGTTATGATGAGAACATTAAAGCTCTACTCTCTTGGCAACTTTCAAATATACACTACAGCTCTGGAAAAAGCCTGAAAAATCTTCAGGCACAGAAATGAAGACATTGATGACTGGAAGTGGGCTGGAGCACACCCAAGTGGTGGGATCCAAAGGATATAAAAGAAGCATTAACTTACCTGTTCAGTCCACCCCCTTGTACCTGCTTATTCACACTGATAGCTCATCACAAGTTCTAAAACAAAATCAAAAGTGTAAAAAATATCCAGCTTTAGTGGGTTAAACTCCAGGCCATGTTGTTGTAGTCGGTCCCTTCCCACTATCTCTCTTCTATTCTTTCTCTCTCAACCTGCACTTCTGCTAGTCTTGGTTGCTTGCCTGGTGAGGAAGCCCAGACTATGATGTCTGTGCCCCTAGTTGTCAGGCCCTTGTCAGGTCATAGTTGCGTCAATTACCCACTTGTAGTTTTTACCGAATATGGAAGCAGTGAGAGGTGCCCCACTGAATCCCCTGAGTTTCAGACATACTTCAGCCTGACACCATTGTTAGAGGAAATCCTAGTTCTTAGAATCAGGGTCCTTTCTCTGTTTGCTGTCTACTGGCATGAAGGTCCCAAAACAACTACACAGAAGCTGTAAGTTTAGGTTTACTAAAAACTGTGCTTTGTTTGCAGATGATGTGATCTTATAGAAAATCCTACACACTCTACCAAAAAATGATTAAAACTGATCAACAAATTCAATAAAATTGCAAGATACAAGATCAACATATAGAAATTAGTTGGGTTTATATTTACTAACAACAAAACACCTGAAAAAGAAATAAAGAAAGCAATCTCATTCAAAATAACATCAACAACAATAAAATACTTAGGAATATGTTTAATCAAGGAGGTAAAAGACCTGTATACTGAAAACTACAAGACATTGATGAAAGAAATTGAAGAAGACACAAACAAATATTCATGGAGCAGAAGATACAATATTATTAAAATGTCCATACTACTGAAAGTTATCTATATATTCAGTGGAATCCCTATCAAAATGCTGATGGCACTTTTCACAGATATAGAAAAAAACTATTTTAAAATCTGTGTGGAACCACAAAAGACCCTTAATAGCCAAAGCAATTTTGAAAAAGAAGAACAAAGCTTGAAGCATCACAATTCCTGATTTTAAACTATACTTCAAAGCTATAGTAATCAAAACAGGATAGTACAGGCATTAAAAATACACACATAGGCCAAAGGAACAGAATTGAGGGCCCAGAAATAAACATGAGCATATGTGCTCAACTAATATTTGACAAGAAAGCCAAGAATATTCAATAGGGAGGAATAGTGTTTTCAATAAATGGTGTCAGGAAGACTGGATAACCACATGAAAAGAAATGAAATTGGATAGAACTCTATCTTACCCCAGTCACAAAAATTAAATTGAAATGAATTAAAGATTTACACATAAGGAACGAAACTGTAAAACTCCTAGAAGAAAAGAGCAAAAAAGCTCCTTGACATTGCTCTTGGCAATAATTTTTTGGATTGACAAAAGCCCAAATAACAACAACAACAACAAAAAATTAATACATCAAACTAAAATGCTTCTAGATGGCAAAAAAAAAAAATCAACAAAATGAAAAGGCAACCTAGAGAATGGAAGAAAACATTTGCAAATTATGTATCTGTAAAGAAACTAATATTCAAAATATGTAAAGAACTCATGAAATTTAGTATCAAAAAAAATATAATCTGATTTTAAAAAGGGGAAAAGAGCTGAATAGACATTTTCCCAAAGAAGACCTGCAAATAATCAACGGGTACAGAAAAGGTGCTTCACTTTACTAATCACAAGGAAATGAGAACCAAAACTTCAATGAGATATCATCTCACATCTGTTAGAATGACTACCATTAAAAAGACAAAAATAAGTGTTGGCGAAGATGTGGAGAAAAGGGAACGCTTGTGCACTGTTGATGGGAGTGTAAATTGGTGCAGCCACTACAAAAAACTAAGAACAAAACTACCACATGATCCAGCAATCCCACTTCTGGGTATACAGCCAAAGGAAATAAAAACAGAATCTCAAAGAGATATATGTACCCCATGTTCATTGGAGCATTATATACAATAGCCAAGATAGAGAAACAACCGAAGTATCTGTCAATGGGTGAATGGATAAAGAAGATGTGATACACACACACAAAAACACACACACATAATGAAATATTATTCAGCCACAAGAAAGAAGGAAATTCTGCAGTTTGTGACAAATTGGATGAATCTTGAGAGCATTGTGCTAAATGAAATAAGTCAGACTGAGAAAGACAAATACCGTATGATATCACTTATATGTGGAATCTGAAAAAGTGAAAAAGTGATAGTTACCAGGAGCTGGGAGTTGGGGGAAATGGAGAAATACAGGTCAAAGGTACAACTTCCTGCTATAAGATCAATAGGTTCTGGGGATCAAATGTACAGTATGGTGATTATAATACTGTATTATATACTTCAAAGTTGTTAAGAAAGTAGATCTTAAATGTTCTTATCACACACACACAAAAGAAATGGTAATTATGTGAGGTAATGGAGGTGTTAGCTAATGCTAGGGTGGTAATCAGTTTGCAATATATAAATGTATTAAATCAAAATGTTGTGCACCTTATGCTTACACAATGTACATGTCAGTTATATGTCCAAAAAGCTGGAAAAATGGAAAAACTATTTTAAAAGGGTAAATAAAGGGGCACCTGGGTGGCTCAGTCATTAAGCATCTGCCTTTGGCTCAGGTCATGATCCCAGGATCCTGGGATCGAGCCCCGCTTCGGGCTCCCTACTCAGCAGGAAGCCTCCTTCTCCCTCTCCCACTCCCCCTGCTTGTGTTCCCTCTCTCGCTGTCTCTCTCTGTCAAATAAATAAATAAAATCTTAAAAAAATTTTTTTTAAAGGGTAAATAAATATCTTAAATGTTCTCACCACACACCAAAAAATAATAGTAATATTATTACCAGTAGATAGAATCCTCCCAAAAACCAGGATCTCTAGTCTAGCAGACAATAAAGTTGAGGGGACAGGAAGCACAATCACTATGAGGGTCACTGAGCAAGAGAGGCCACTCTTACTTCTACCCCTTGGTTCCTAGGTTCACGTATTCCACTGATCAGAGATACAGCACTATATAATAGCTGTGGCTTCAATGTCCTAATGGGATGATACTTCAAAGGAAGGGCATAAATGTGAGCTGCCCAGGTGCAGCAAATGTAGATGAGTTGGAGCTCTGGGACACCTCTGCCTGTGACTTCTTTGTACCTCCAGGCCTGTTTAGGCTTGATCCAAAATGTACTATTTCTATTTGTGCAGTGAACTATTGCTTCACCCACTTTACCTTATGATGGACTGTCAGTCTGACAATACTCAGAACAGGATAAGCATTTCTCACCACATCATTTAATATTCCAAAGTCAGGCATTCAGTATTCTGTAAGCAGAGAAATAAAGCAGAGAAATAACATGTAATGGCTATTGTTTCAATGTATACACCACATTCTTAAAGGAGTTACCCCAAAAGTGCAGGATATCCTCTCCACGTTAGTGCCTTAGATGAGCCTTTATGAGGCCACTGCACTCAGAATATGGCATGGCCTCCTACTGATTCACTTAATATATTTATTGGTTGTTGGGGAAGAGGCATTTCAGGTTCTTCCACTTGTTTTTTTCCCCCTGATATTACAGTTCTTATTCTACTAGTCTGAGAACCAGTGTGAGATAACTGCCTACTGCCAAGTGTATCCCTCCCAATTATGCTTATAAGGAACTGTGAAAATGATCATCGGGCCAACTATAAAATATACTTGGGCCAAGATTTCAACATGTCACATCTTAACAAGGAGCCATGATGAAAACAATTCACCACTGTATATTCAATGAGTGGAGGAAGGGAGGATTATTTTAAATTTATTTTTATTTATTTAGACATTTTTTGACATTTTTAATTTGTTTTTTATTTTAATTTCTTTACAATTTATTTTATGTGCTTTTTTTTAGACCATGAGGAGCCACATCTGAACCTAATGAGAAGACTGGTAAAGTATACACCACTTCTTGGCCTAGGCAGTAACCATGTCACATGACCTTCCTCTCTCTCACTGCGCTTGTTAGCCAGCAGAGCGCAGACTATCCAGGAAGGTCTCTGAGGAAGCTTTGGGAGGGTGCAGTGCCACAACGTGGAAGGAGTTGGAGTCCCTGTCATGACGAGGTGAACAGAGATATAAGCAGTAAATAAACTTTTATTGTGTTAAGCCATTGAAGTTTTGCGGAGGATATTTGTTGTAGTAAATAACATCAGTTATGTGAACACAAACCCTTTTCTGGAGTCTTTCTATTCATTATCTGGCTGGCTGAAGTCCTCTGTTTAATACTTTATTCAAGGAAGTTTAACTGAAACTATATTACTTGTTCTCTGTCCTACTTAAAAGTATTTATCTGTGGCTTTTATGTTTACATAATAGTTTTATTGGGTATAAAATTCTTTGTTTGTTTACATTTCCTTTCCCTGAGAACTTCATAGGTAATATTAAATTCTGTTCTGGCATTTAATGTCACCAGGGAGAAATCTGAGACCAGTTTGAGTTTTTATGCTTTTTGGGTGAATTAATCTTTTTTTTAATACTGTAGGGAAAAATAATTCTTTTTTTTAAAGATTTTATTTATTTATTTGAGAGAGAGAGAGCAAGAGAGCACGAGCAGAGGGAGGGGCAGAGGGAGAAGTAGACTCCCTGCTGAGCAGGAAGCCTGATGTGGGGCTTGATCCCAGGACCCCAGGATCATGACCTGAGCTGAAGGCAGATGCTTAACCGACTGAGCCACTCAGGCACCCAAGAACTCTTTTTTTTTTAACAGCTTCATTAAGGTATGATTGGCAGAGAGACATTATATATGTTTAATATGTACAACATGATGTTTTGATATGTATACATTGTGAAATGACCACCACAATCAAACCAATAAATGTGCCAGTCACTTTCATATAGTTACCATTTTCTCTTTCTCTATGTGTGGTAAGAAGACTTATTTAAAACTATTCTCTAAGCAAGTTTCAAATATTCAATATGGTATAGTTAACTATAGTCATTATGCTGTGCATTAGATCTCAAGAACTTATTTCATCTGGCATAAATGACACTTTGTACCCTTTGACCAATATCATCCTCATTTCTCCCTCTCCCCAGGCCCATGGCAATCATCATTGTATTCCCTACTTTTCTGTGAGTTTGACTGTTTTAGAGTCCACATATAAATGAGATTATACAGCATTTGTATTACTCTGTCTGATTTGCTTCACTTAGCATAATTTCCTCGAGGTTCATTCATGTTGCTGTAAATGGCAGAAATTACTTCCTTCATAAGGCTGAATAGTCTACCTATCTTATAAATCTATGTGTATCACATATATAATATGTATCTATATATATATCACATTTTCTTTATCCATTTACCCATCAATGAACACTTAAGTTGTTTCCATATCTTAGCTATCGTGAATAGTGCTGCTTTTTTTTTAAGGTCCATTTTGTCAATTTTTATCATTCTGCATTTATTTATTTATTTACTCACTTTTTATTAAGACTTTTTTTAAAAAGAGTTTTAGGTTCATAGCAAAATTGAGGGCAAGGTACAGAGATTTCATACATACCCCTGTCCCCAGACATGTATAGTCTTCCCCATTATCCACATCCTCCACATAGGGGTACATTTGTTACACCTGATAAATCTACACTGACACATTATCATCCCAAGTCCATAGTTCAATTACTGTTTACTCTTGGTATTGTGCATTCTGTGGGTTTGGACAAATGTATAATGATATGGATCTATCATAAGGTATCTGCATTTATTTTTAAGGACAGTGTGCCCTCTGCACTATAGATTTAATTCTTCCTTTATTTTGGAGGAATTTCCTATGGTTACGTTGTCACAGTAGGAAGGATTCTAAAAATCACCCCCATATTCCACATTCTAATCTCTGGATCCTGGGATTATGGCGAGTTATTTTTCTCATGATTATGTTGCATTAAATGTCACAGTTAAACATAAATGAAAGAAAGAATAAGAACCATATGATCCTCTCAATAGATGCAGAAAAAGCATTTGACAAAATACAGCATTCTTTCTTGATTAAAACTCTTCACAGTGTAGGGATAGAGGGACCATACCTCAATATCATAAAAGCTATATATGAAAAGCTCACAGTGAATATCATTCTCAATGGAGAGAAGCTGAGAGCTTTCACCATAAGGTCAGGAACACAGCAGGGATTGTCCATTATCACCACTGCTGTTCAACATAGTACTAGAAGTCTTAGCCACAGCAATCAGACAACAAAAAGAAATAAAAGGCATCTGAATTGGCAAAGAAGAAGTCAAACTCTCTCTGTTTGCAGATGATATGATACTTTATGTGGAAAACCCAAAAGACTCCACCCCAAAACTGCTAGAACTCATACAGGAATTCAGTAAAGTGGCAGGATATAAAATCAATGCACAGAAATCAGTGGTATTCCTATACACCAACAACAAGACAGAAGAAAGAGAAATTGAGGAGTCGATCCCATTTATAATTGCACCCAAAACCATAAGATACCTAGGAATAAATCTAACCAAAGAGGCAAAGAATCTGTCCTCAGAAAACTATAAAATACTCATGAAAGCAATTGAGGAAGACACAAAGAAATGGAAAAATGTTCCATGCTCATGGATTGGAAGAACAAACATTGTGAAGATGTCAATGCTACCTAGAGCAATCAGCACATTTAATGCAATCCCTATCAAAATACCATCAACTTTTTTCAAAGAAATGGAACAAATAATCCTAAAATTTGTATGGAACCAGAAAAGACCCCGAATAGCCAGAGGAATGTTGAAAAATAAAAACAAAGCTGGTGGCATCACAATTCCGGACTTCAAGCTCTATTACAAAGCTGCCATCATCAAGACAGTATGGTACTGGCACAAAAACAGACACATAGATCAATGGAACAGAATAGAGAGCCCAGAAATGGACCCTCAACTCTATGGTCAACTAATCTTCGACAAAGCAGGAAAGAATGTCCAATGGAAAAAAGACAGTCTCTTCAACAAATGGCATTGGGAAAATTGGACAGCCACATGCAGAAGAATGAAACTGGACCATTTCCTTACACCATACACAAAAATAGACTCAAAATGGATGAAAGACCTAAATGTCAGACAGGAATCCCTCAAAATCCTAAAGGAGAACACAGGCAGCATCCTCTTCACGTAGGCTGCAGCAACTTCTTCCTAGAAACATTGCCAAAGGCAAGGGAAACAAAGGCAAAAATGAACTATTGGAACTTCATCAAGATCAGAAGTTTTTGCACAGCAAAGGAAACAGTCAACAAAACCAAAAGACAACCGACAGAATGGGAGAAGATATTTACAAATGACCTATCAGATAAAGGGCTAATATCCAAAATCTATAAAGAACTTATCAAACTCTACACCCAAAGAACAAATAATCCAATCAAGAAATGGGCAGAAGACATGAACAAACAGACATTTCTGCAAAGAAGACATCCAAATGGCCAACAGACACATGAAAAAATGCTCAACATCACTCAGTATCAGAGAAATACAAATCAAAACCACAATGTGATACCACCTCACACCTGTCAGAATGGCTAAAATTAACAAGTCAGGAAATGATGGATGTTGGCAAGGATGCAGAGAAAGGGGAACCCTTCTACACTGTTGGTGGGAATGCAAGATGGTGCAGCCACTCTGGAAAACAGTATGGAGGTTCCTCAAAAAGTTGAAAATAGAGCTACCCTACAACCCAGCAATTGTACTACTAGATATTTACCCCAAAGATACAAATATAGGATTCAAAGGGGGCACCTGTACCCCAAGGTTTATTGCAACAATGTCCACAATAGCCAAACTATGGAAAGGGCCCAGATGCCCACTGACAGATGAATGGATAAAGAAGATGGGGTATATATATACAATGGAATATTATGCAGCCATCAAAAAATGAAACTTTGCCATTTGCAACAACGTGGATGGAACCAGAGGGTATTATGCTAAGCAGAATAAGTCAATCACAGAAAGACAATTATCATATGATTTCACTTATATGTCGAACTTAAGAAACAAAACAGAGGATCATAGGGGAAGAGAGGAAAAAATAAAAACAAGACAAAATCAGAGAGGGAGACAAACCATGAGAGACTCTCTTAATCATAAGAAATAAACTGAGGGCTGCTGGAGGGGAGGAAGTGGAGAGATGAGGTAACTGGATGATGGACATTAAGGAGGTCATGTGATATAATGAGCACTGGGTGTTATATATGACTGACGAATCACAGGCCTGGTTTCAAAGGCACATGCCTGTGATGCATGTTTAAAAATATCACAGTTGATCTCACAATAAGAAATTTAGGGTCAAAATGCAATCACATGAGCCCTTTTATTTATTTATTTATTTTTAATTTTTTTTAAATTAACATGTAATGTATTATTTGTTTCAGGGGTACAGGTCTGTGGTTCATCAGTCTTACACAATTCACAGCACCACATGAGCCCTTTGAAAAGCAGAGATTTTTCTCAGGTGGATAGCAGATTTCAGAAAGATTCAAAAAATCACAAGAGAAATTGGATATGCTGTTGCTGCCTTTGAAGATGGTTGGCACTGCATGATGAGGAATGCAGGCAGCCCTCTCAAAGGTGAGAGTAACCCGCAGTTATCAGCCAAGAAACAGAGACATCAGTCCTATACCTGCAAAAAACCCTGAATTTTGCCATCAACCTGAGGCTCAGAAGCAGATTCTTTTCTGGGTCCCTCAGATAAGAGCACAGTTGGTCAACTCCTTGATTTTGGCATTGTGAAGCCCTAAGCAGAAAACTCAGTTGAGCTATGTTTGATTTCTAATCTGCAGAAACTATGAGATAGTAAATGAGTATTGTTTTAGGCTGCTAAATTTGTAAAAAAAACAAAAAAAAAACAAAAAAAAACTTTGTTATGCAGAATGGAAAATGAAGACAATTTAAAAATATTTCTCCTATGTTTTATTCTCTTCTTCAAAACCACCTATTACACTAGGGTTGAATTTTCTTTCTGCCCAATATCTATTTTTCTGTCCATTCTTTGTTCATTACCACTTCATTTGGAATGGTTTTCTCAATCCTGTCTTTATACCTTACTGCAGTTTCAGCAGTGCCTTGTCTCTCCTGTGCCACTTACAAAATGGTCTTTATAAATGATATAAATGGTATTCTTTTTTCTTCTCCTCCAGTCCCAAATTACAGCTGCTTCTGTTTATCTCCTTTGGTTGTCATCATATCTTCCCTACACTCCCAAATTTCTACTCTACACTTATACTTGTAAAATATTTATGTTTGTTTTATAAGTCACAACAATACTTTTGGTCTCAATTTTTTATATACTCCTTAGTAACATTTTTCTAGTGAATGTTCATCTGTCATTTGTTTTCCCTGTTTCTTTCTTCTCTTTTAGTTGTAATATTTTTTGTATAGACCCAATGCTTTTGTTTATATCCTTTTTTAATGACAGTAGTTCTCCCTGGACCAGCCATTTGGAAGAGATCTGTAGAAAGAGAGATCAGGTCAGAGTCCCAGCACAGCCGAAATTGTCCCTGGTACACCCCGGGGTTTCTTTGGATAAAGGGCTGTACATGTGAGCGAACTGTTTTAGTTTTCACATTTCACCCACAGTACATTATCTGTATAGGGCTGCTATCAACTCAAAGATGTCCTCTTCCACTCTGCCTCAAACACAAATTCTCTGCAAAGATACAATATCTATTGTTTTCCTCAACAACCCCACTGCACCATCCCCCTTCCCACATTTCATCACCGCACCCATGATGAAAGCTTTGACCACCACCCTACATACTCTGTTTTTATTGTTCCAAATAGGGCATTCTTTTTTTTCTCTCTCAGATTATGCCTCCCACTTGGTAGAGCTGTTCTCAACTGGTTTTTCTGAGATCTACACTTTCTTGTATTCTTTCTAGGTATTTTTCCAAGCCCTCTTCATTCTGAACTTTCCTAAGCATATATTGTGGTTTGAGCCAAGCTTATAAATGGCATAGATATGAATAGGAAGAGGCTTTGACCAGGTTAGACAAATTTCAGACTATTAGAGTTTTATGGGGTTTGTTCGATTAAAAAAATTTTTTTTAAGCAGGAGATGCAAGGGATGGTCAAAGAAAACAGTATCTTTAAAAAAAAGATTTTATTTATTTATTTTAGAGAGAACTGGGGTAGGAGCAGGGGAAGAAGGGGAGAGAATCTCATCTCAAGCACACTCCCCACTCAGCAGACAGCCTGATGTTGGGCTTGAGATCATGACCCTGAACGGAAACCAAGAATCCTGTTCTCAATGGACTGAACCACCCAGGTGCCCTGAAGAAAACACTATCTTTAAGATGTTAAAACAGTACTGGGTAAGGTATGTTTGTATGTGAGTGCATGTCTCTATAGGGGAAAGAGAAAAGGAGAAATGGTTAGGTTAACATTTTACCCTTTTACAAATACATAACATGAAGTAGTCATTAATGGACATCTGAAAACTCTTCTATGATAGAGGATAAGCAGAATATGAATGTACATAAAGCCATCAGAATAACTCATAAGTATTAAATTATAGAAAGAATTTATTGGCAAAAATTGTAGATGTCACCTAAGCTATTCTTCTGACTCTTAGAAAAATTATTCCTGAATGTTAAATTCAGGAAGATCAGTGTGATAGAGATGGTAGCATTGCTTTCCCACTTTTGTAAATCACAAATACACTCCAAAATAACGTTTGAGCCAAAAGTTGTCACCCCAATCAAACGTTTGTTATCACAAAGAACCAAATAACTGTTTTCTTTCCCTTTCCTACGTAAGAGTAAACGAATCAATGGAGAGAGAAGGTACAGAAACATGCAGAGCTCTATAGAACAAAACCTGAGTGTCAAATGTCATGTCACTGGGCTAGAAGAACCCGGACCAAAATGTTCAAAAGTAGAAATGCCTCTAAAAACCTAAAGGTTCTGTTTATTTTATTATTATTTATCAAGTAAGATCTTCCCTTGGGAACTTTAGAACAAAATGCTTTAAAACCTCAAGTACATGTATTATTTACACAAAAACATCTTTGCAGTTTCCTCCAGCAGTCACACTGATCCAGTCGCCGACAGCATGGGAGCTATTTGAAAAGTCATTTTTTTTCTTTTTATCCTTTTTTATTTTACAATTTTTTAAAGAGTTTAACTGTTCACTAAAGGCTACCCAGATGTTCTTTAGACTATCTATAAGCTCATTTTAGAATTATGTTTTAAAATCTTTTTCTTTTTGCTTTCATTTTCTTTCTCTAAACAATCTTCTCTTTTCTCTGTTAGTTTTTGTCTTGAATGAATATATCAGTAATAATCTCATTCTTAGTTTTATGAGCAGCAGAATTTATTAAATAATTCTTTGGGAAACTTCCATTGGCTTCCCACAGCCTTAGAAATAGTATTCTCCCTGACACATCTGCTACAGTATGTTTTAATCACATTTTTTTAACACTATGAGTGCAATGCAATGTATCTCATTAAGTCAGACAGTAGTAAGAACTCAAATAATGTGATGATCTAGTAGAGCAGGGTGAAGAGAACTGAAGAGAAAGGAGTGAAGGGCAGAGAGTAAGCATGTGTGTGGCAAATATACAAATAAAAATCAAGGCACTCCCAGTCCCTATGGAAGAAGCCCCTTTTATTTTTTTAAGTTTTTATTTAAATTCCAGTTATTTAACATACAGTGTGATATTAGTTTCAGGTGTACAGTTTAGTGGTTCAACACTTTCATACATCATCCTGTGCTCATCACAAGTGTACTCCTTAATTCCCATCACCTATTTCACCCATCACCCATCCACCTCCCCTCTGGTAACCATCAGTGTGTTCTCTAGTTAAGAGTCTGTTAGGAAGAGCCCCATTTTAGATTATTCAAGAACTAGAATCAAAGGAGCCAGGAGAGCATAAATTCAGTCCTAAATGAAAAGACACAGCAAGTTCTAGAATGGGCCCATCTCTTGTTTAGTGAAGTGGTTCACTGACTTCAGCCCCTCTTCCCAGAAGCCCTTTAAGAAGAAACAACAATCATAATCGACATACCAAAAATTCTCCATAAGAGTAACCATAATTGACAAGTCAAAAATGCTCCATCCAATGGAGTTCTCTTCCTAGATAGGTCAGAGGTTAAATGAGGCAATTTCAATGGGCCTCTTCTGAGTTTTAGATTCATTACTTTCCAGAATTATACAATTATTTAGGCTCTAGGGCAGATGTGGCACAGATCAAGAAATAATAACAAAGGACATGAGTCTGACTTTGTCAAATAAATGTTCTCTGTATCAGCCACTTGTAGTAAGAATTTATTAAGAGAATTTGAAGGGGCACCTGGGTGGCTCAGTCATCTGGGCATCCCACTCTTGGTTTCAGCTCAGGTCATGATCTTGGGGTTCTGGGATGAAGCTCTGCATAGGGCTCTGCACTCAGTGGGGAGTGATTCTCTCTCTTTCTCCCTCTCTCTCTGCCCCTCCCCCTGCTCATGCTCTTTCTGTCTTTCTCTTTCTCTCTCTAAAATAAAAAAAGATAAATCTTAAAAAGAGAGAGAATTTGAAGTGAGAATTCCAGCAGTGAGATTAGGAATATTTAAAAGTGGGGGAGGGAATTAAACACACACTAAAATAGCAAAACTATTCAATATCACTTACTATAACCCTAGTTAGCAAGTGTCATCAGCTTATATATTCTAATGAGCCATGGTAACACTATCAAATCATATATCATAGGTCTGTCACTAAGTACTCTTTATAGGACCTTAGGTTTCCTGGGGAGTCCCCACCACCCCAATAAGAGTCCCCAGAGTATCATATATGTCCTTTTATCAAGAAGTGTTTCCTTCTAGGCATTGCTCCTATTTCAACAGGCATTCCAACAGCTATCTCTAGATTGATTCTCTTTGGAGTCATTGTCTCATTGGAGGCATTTAGAGTCTGGATGGCACCAAAGTTCTCTGTGGAAGAGCACTGCACCCTGGTCCCCCACCATGATTATGCTCTTAGTCCCTTATAGGGCATCTGTCTGCCCCTCCCACATAGATTGCCTGATAAAAACAAACAGACAAACCAAAAAACCACCACCACCACAACGTTCTCCAGAGGATAACCAGTCCAAAAGTCTACAAAATCTAAATATCACAATGCTATATATGCTACCATTAACATACCAAAAAGATTTTTTTGATGTGAAAGATTCTCAAATAGAAATGATCCCATCTGAAAAACAAGAGGAGAAAAAGAGACTGAAAAAATGGACAGAACTTAAATCATCTGTGGGACAATATTGCAATTTCTAATATGAATATAATTAGAGGTTGAAACAACTAAACAAAAACTTAAAAAATACATAGATAACTTGAACAGCACTTTCAACTACTTGACCTAATTGACATTTATAGAAAGATGAATATTATTATCAGTTCTTCCAAGAAGTTAAATGACTTAGAGTTATAGGCTAAATTAACACAGCTATTAAGTAGCAGAGCTGGAAATCAAATGCAGCAAGTCCAGCTTCAGAGTCTATATCTTAACCTGCCTTACCTAGTCATTGTTGGTCCAGCTATTAAATAAGGTGACTATCATGAGATTCTAAAAATTCCCTGAAGAAAATGCTAGGCTTAGAAAATATGTCAAAAGTTTTTATACATATTTAACATCATTAGTTGAGTTCATTGAGGTGTGATATAAGGGGGATTGAAAAGATTATTCCTACTCTCAAAATATCAATATATCCATTCCTTGATTCTTAGAAAGTCATAATCAGAGAATCATTACAAATTGCCATAAGATTTCTTGTGCTTGATTATAAGATAAGTGTTCTTGAGAATAACAAAACATTGATCTTATACTTTGTATCTTGTTATGAATGATTCTCTAAAACCCTCTCTTGAGTTTTGATTTTGATTAAGAATGTGAAAGGCTGTAGACAGTTTTGATAGAGGGGCAAGTGAAGTGGATTAGAAAATCAAGAATACTGTTGGGTAGGAGAAGTGAAGAAAAAATAAGTTGGGGATTTCCAGAAGTCCTTCTCTACTCATCAATTTATCCTAGGACCAACTTTGAAGAAAGTAATTTTTTAAATTAAACATAACAAACGAATATATAAGCATCTTGCTTGCCATATACATTCTGATTTTATTGCTTGATAAAAACACTGAAAGCTAGAAGCCAGCTGGGATTAGCAGGAGCTGCTAAGGATGCAAAGAATGGTGACTACGGTAGGTATACAATTTGCTCTGGAAAATACCTGCTCTCCATGACCTGCCTTCAACCTATGATCTATCTTTCATAAATCTTAGAAGGGTATGCAAGGTGCACATAGCATTTATATGGCATTCACACTTCTACCAATCACAGTTTTGCCAAGCTAATATTTACTTGAATATTGATTTAGACCCCAAGAACTTTACCATTCCAATGATTTTTATTAAAATACATATTCTAGAGCTTCAAAGAGCAGCAATATTTATGGCTTACTAATAAAGCAATCAAATTTACCACTATTTGATTGATATTCAAAGTTACCTTTTAACAAACCACAATTTTACAGCCATCTGTCTTATAATGTGACATTCTAAGAAGCAGAAATATAGTGAGAGGACTTTCAATTTCCTACAGCAAGGTTGTATGTAGGCTGGTCACACTCTTCCACAGTCTTTATCCATATGCCATAAATTAACAATTTGATCACACTCTTATCAAATATTTACTGAACAGATAGAATGTGTCCAGCTCCATATAGGATATAAGGGACAGGACAGTGAATAAGAAGCTGTATCTGCCTTTGAAGAACTTACAGACTAGTTTCTACTAGATCCCAAAGCATACATTCTAGTTCCATATCACTGGTGCTGTGAAGAAAAGTGTAGATGAGGCTCAGCATTTGTAGAAGAAGCCCCTGGAAGTAACATTCTTAGTAGAGACTTTACAGATGAAGAGATGTTATCCAGATGAGTTAGGAGGAAGACTGTTCTGGGCACAACAAATAGCTTGAGCAGACCTGAGGAAAAAGTAGAATGTATGGAGTGTAGACTTTAAATGACCAGTTTATTAGAAACCAGCAAAGCAAGACCTTCAAATCTATTCCCCAAAAACATAACACAATACCAAGGATGTACTTTTCTCCCAAATGACATGGAGCTTGGAGGAAGAGTACTTAAATTTCGGTCCGTTCCATTCAAAAATGTTTGAGTATCCCAATATACCAAACAGCATAGTGGTAGACAACTTGGAAATGCCTTGGGATCAGTGCTTTCCACTAAAGAAGATATATATACACACAATGGAATATTACTCAGCCGTCAGAAAGGATGAAACCACCATTTACATTAACGTGGATAAAACTGGAGGGTATTGTGCTGAGTGAAATAAATCAATCAGAGAAAGACAATTATCATATGGTGATATACGTGTGATATATATATGATATATATGTGGTATGTATATGATATATATGCATGATATATATATCAGGGTCATATGTGTGATATATATGTGTGTGACATATATGTTTATATATGTTTTTATATATATATATATATGTAATGGACTATTACTCAGCCATCAGAAAGGATGAAATCTTACCATTTACACTGACATGGATGGAACTGGAGGGTATTATGCTGAGTGAAATAAGTCAATCAGAGAAAGACAATTATCATATTGTTTCACTCATATGTGGAATATAAGAAACAGATCAGAGGATCATAGGGGAAAGGAAGGAAAACTGAATGGAAAGAAATCAGAGAGGGAGACAAACCATGAGAGACCCTCAACTATAGGGAACAAACTGAGGGTTGCTGGATGGGAGGAGGGTGGAGGGATGGGGTAACTGGGTGATGAGCATTAAGGAACGCACGTGATGTAATGAGCAGTGGATGTTATATGCAACTGATGAATTACTGAACTCTATATCAGAAACTAATGTGCACTATATGTTGGCTAATTGAATTTAAATTAAAAAAAAAAAAAAAAGAAAACACCTGTATGTGAAACATTCTAAGAGAGATACATGAAACATGAAACAACATGGACTACAAAGAAGTGCCAAAGGTAGAGGTTTAGAAAACTCTATGCAGTGACATTAGAAAAGGAAGGAGCTTGGGCACCTGGGTGGTGTAGTCGGTTAAGCGCCGGACTCTTGGTTTTGGCTCAGGTCCTGATCTTGGGGTTGTGATCTTATGGTCATGAGAACCCCACTTTGGGCTCCTCACTGAGCGTGGAGTCTGCTTAGACTGTATCTCCCTCTCCCTCGGCCCCTATCCCCCTCCTCTCTCTCTCTCTCTCAAATAAATAAATAAATTCCACCCCCCCCCCAACACACACACACACACAAACCCAAGAATAAAGAAAGAAAAAAAAGAAAAGGAAGGAGTCATTTTGTACAGGTACCCTCAGGGCTAGCTATGCAGAGGATAGGAGGTGTCTTCCAGGCTCCGGAGGATGCATCAGGGCTGGTCCGAGCCCAGGAGAATACACCAGAATATCAGATAAAGAGCAGGAGACTGGAAAGCCATATTTAGCTTTTCTTGGGGAAACAGGTTTGTACAGGTTTTGAAACAAATCACGATAACGAAAGGACAAAACCAAAGGGATATCTGGGCAGTTATGGAAAGGGTGCTGAACCAAGATTGGGAAATGTGGGTCCTACCCTTCATGCAGTCACTAATGCACTGTGTGACCCCAGTCCGAGGACTTAAGCCCTGTAGTGGGGGCAGGGGTCAAAGTTTCCTCATCAGTCACATAAAGGCATAGAGCTAAATGGATTTGAGGGGTTCCTTCTCACTTCTAAGGAGTCTTGTTCTCAGCTAAATCGAAGGCTCAGCTGTATCATTTTATACTAGGTTCCTCTGACTTATGTTAACACCTGAATGCCAAATTTATGCAGACTGGGTGGAAAATAGTTGATAGTCCTTCAGTAGATTTCAAAAAGATTAAAATATCCATTTCAATGGTTCTACAAAATGTAGGAGATGGCTGCTTTTTCAAAAAGTCTAGCATCACTTTATCATAGAACTATTCATACTCTTTTCATACTACCTAGTTATATGTCCGCTTACCAGCAGATTATGAAATCTTTGATGGCAGGAGCTGTGTTTTATGCATTTTTATGTCTTCACCATCTAAGCTTAAGGTTTGGCTCACACTAATGGTTAATTATTATTATTATTATTATTATTACATGGCCAAATATTTTGAATTATTAATATATACAGATACTTTTAAAAGTATCATTTCATGTAATCTGCCTTCAAACCTGCAAAGATAGGTAGTATGATTATCTTGATTTCACAGATGAGGAAGCTGGAACATATATAGAAGTTAAGCAAATCACCCAGGTTCATACAACCAAGTTCAGAGATCAGGCAAAACATACCAAACCCAAAGCATCTGGCCCTGAACTCATACTCTTAAATACTCAGAGATGTTTGACAGATGCTCGTTGAATAAATGAATGGAGTACATTGATTACAAAGGGGAAGGGCATGTGACCCAGGGGTGGGAGGAGGTACCTGGAAGAAAGACTATGTCAGTCAGAGGGGAGAGCCATAAATAAAGGCATGGAGCAAAGACACTGCACCAGGGTAGGGAAGAAGCGACAAGCAGTTTGGTGGTGTTGGAGAAGACGGAAAGAAGGTTGTGGCTAAAGAGCTAAGCAAGGATCTTATCACACAGGGCTTTATATGGCTTGTGAACAGGCTGGGAAACCAGGACCTTGATGGCTCTGATGAGTCCAAGTGTTCTAATGGGGACAGAGAGACAAAATATTTGAGAATAGGGCTGTTCTGAAAAATCCTGGCTATGTCCATGTAGTTGCACATGAAACTCTTTAAGATCCTTCCTTACTTCGTGTCTTTGCTACTTCTTTTACCTCCCTTCTCTTCCTATTTCTCTTTACTCATTACTCCTGGGTCTTTGAAATGCAGCTTAAATGTCATCTCCTTTACGAAATTTTCTCTCTTCTCTTCCCCAGTACCTGCCCTACACAGCACTCTGTCATAAAACAACATTGTGTTGTAATCACCTGTTCACCCACTTTTTCAGTCCTTTCTCCCAGGCTGTGGACACTTTGCAGCCAGCTTCCCCTTCATTCTCCTGTTGGCCAGTTTTTGGAACATGATAAGAAGTAAGTAAATGCTGTTCAATCAGTAAATTGTTAATCTGGTTTTTAACGAACTGTTCATTTACTTGCTAATTTGCTTCCCTATGGCATTTCTATAGAGTCTCGGTATAAGACATTGAAAATAACTTCCCTGCATTTGCCATATAGTTGCTTACCTTTGCACTTTATTTTGTACTGTGTAGACATTTTGATATCACAAGTAGTAGTCTTGAGGTAGATGTAATGCAGGGAAAAACCACATTCAGTTTAAACAATTTAGCACAAAGGAAAATAGCCTAACCATCTAAGGTTTACTACCCAATCTTTTCTTCCTTCTTTTCTAATAAAGGCTTATTTCCTGTCAGCACACTGCAGTTTCAAAACACCACACCACTCTTCCTTCTTTATTCAACCTCCAACTGAGTCTGCCACTCAGTTCTCCTTAGCTCATCAGTGAGAAACGTCTCCCAGGATCTGAATGATCTGAAGCCATCCCCTGTAGTCCCAGTATCTTCCTGTGATCATCCCGAGCCATTTCTCTAGGCCATTATTTATTTGCTGTCTCCCTCAGGTATTCAATGTTCAGCAAGTATCTACTGTTCAGGGTGCCGGACACTGTGCTGAGAACTGAAGATACGAAGTGGACAAGATAGCCACAGACCCAACCCTCACAGAATGTACACTCCCCAAGGGAATGAAAAAATATAAGAGGAGAAATACAGGTGCTACAAGGTCAGAGAAAAGGGCACTTCACCCTGTATTTGGTTATCAGAGGAAGTTCTGGCGTCCAAATGATAAATTCAGTTTAGCTAGGAAAAGGGAAGGGATGAGATGATGGGTTTTGGAGAAAATATAAGTAAAGGCAACCAATATTTGAAGGTTCCGAAGTGGCTAGGGGTTGGCAAACTAAGAAACTGAGGGTAGTTCCCGTAATTAGAGCCCAGAGGCAGGAAATGTGATCAGGGTGACTAGAACATGCTGAGCCTTATACACCAAACTGAGGGGGTTAGTTTTTGCCTTAGGGTAACCGTAGCACAGGATTTAAACTGGGGTGACTGGTCAGTTTTTGTTTAGAAAGATCACTTTGGTCTCCTTCCAGAGAAGGGATTGGAGAGGGACAAAGCTGAGGCAGAGACAGCAGTGAAGAGGCTGGGGTGGTGATACCCATCAAAACTTGTTGGTTTTCTGCAGTTATGTTCATAAAGATGGACTGAAGATCAAATGGCAGATATTGAACATATGGGACAAGCTGGAATTGGTGAATAATTGGGAGTAAAAAGACAGAGGCTGGAGATAATGCCCTGGACCCCAATAAAATCCCTCCTGCCTGGTTAACCCAGTGCAACATGAATCTTCTCACTTCTGGGCTTCTATAAACACTGCACATGCTGTTCTCATTTGGTATGGGCCCTGAATTCTGTGCTTTAACTATGGTTATCCGCCTGTGTGTATGTCGCTAGTTCCACCCTTGATGGCATATGAAATATGACGAAGGCTGTGGATGGGCTTATTGGTTATGTTTATTTCCTCTGTGCTGGGATGTTTCAGAAGTTCTCTTTGTGCTGATCACCTCCTCTATGCAAGCAGCCCTGAACGCTCTGGCAGACTTAGGATGTACTTCGTGCAAGCTCTGGTTGTCCCAAGCATCCCTCCATCATGACATTTCATTGCCATTGTACCAGTCCCACTCGATCGCAAAGATTTAAAGAATGGTGTCCCATTATCTCTCCAACTCCAGTGCCCAGCAGAACACTGGAAAACATGGTGCAAATTTAGTATGTGTTGATTTAGCATAGTACTTTGTTTCACCGGGACTGCCATTGTAGGTGAGCAAATCTTTTTTTCCTGACATCAGTGAGGATTTGGTTAGAACAAATAGATGCTCTGCATCTCTTAAGTCTATTAAGCATTTGTATTAATTGAAAATGAGAAAAACTATCATGGGAAATAATCCTAAACTGTTTTCCCAGCTATTTATTCTGCATGTTGATGGAACCAATAATACGAAGGGCAATGAGTATGAGTAGGTTATGGTTTCCTGATGCGCCACACACCAATAGGATGACTCGCTGCAAGCCATTTGTAACGTCCTTCGCTTCGTATTCAGGCACTGACAGAAACTGAAGCCAAAATGCAATGATTCATTCAAAGTAGACCTGACATCCAAACCTTTCCGAGGTGCTCATCTGCATAATTGTGTTATTCATTTTCTCCCTTGCTCAGTCACTCCTCACTCTCTACCATGAAAATGCCCTGATAACGCATTCACCACTACGGCCCCCAATGCCTGAGAAATCAGAGCTGGGGGAGAGAGAACGACACAAATAAAAAGACCCTGGTGGCAGCACAGTCCCATCGTCGTGTCGTTTCCTGCCAGCCTAGCTTTCCATTTATGCCTGGGTGCTGGTTCTATCAAACTTCTGTCTTGTATCAATTTTTAGCAGCATGGATAATTTATTGCATCTAGGATGATAGAAAACCAGCTTTATACATCATTCAGCTTGCAAAAGATGTGTAGCTTCAGTTCCTTAATGGTGTCATTTTGGCTGAATGCTATTAACAGATTACCCCTGCCTAGGGCAGGGGAGCATGTGTGCCAGAAAGATAACCTTGTGTTCGTAATTTAATATTAACTGTTTTCTCCATAGTACCTCTTTCCAGTACATTAACAACAAACCAATATGGCCTTGTCCCCTGCGGTCATATTCTTCAGCAAAAAAAAATGGATTACATGATAGCAAGTTTCTGAAGATTTCCAATGAAGTATTACAAATCACTCAACACCCGCTCTGCAGAAATGAAAAATAAACAGGCTTAGATTCAATCAAATTTAATTCCTCCAATTTAGTTTTACCGCACTTCAAAGGGTGCTTTTATTAATGTCTTGGTGAACAAATTTAACAGTCATTTTTCCTCCTTCTTAGATGAAAGTCTCCAGTTGTGTTCAACATATAGTGAGATCAAGAGACTGTTTTATTTTATTTTTATTTTATTTTATTTTATTTTTTTAGTGACTACTCTGTCACAGTTTGATATAAAAGTGTAAACCATTTACAGAAAACTCTTTATGGAATTTGTATCCTATGCCATTCCCGGGAGCTCAATTTATATCCTGCCTCAGCTATCATAGCACTGGAGTATTAGTCTTCTCCCTTTGCAAGCAGCTCAGGGCGGTCGGAGGGCCCTATCAGTCTCCACCACTCACATACACAGGCATTATGAGTTTATCTCATCTTCTGCAGCAAGTGCCAGGCCCGATTCATTCCTTTAGGCTACTTTACTAATAACCTATTCCTTATCAGGGCCTCTCCACCTCAGCTTGTGATCAAAGACCCAATTAATGGAATGGAGAAAGGTGAAGCATTCAAATAATGGAGACAGCTGTTTTTCTCTGTTAGAGAAAATCCATTTGTATTGTTATCACACTCGCAAGTTCTGCGGCTCCCGTTTAATTCTGTCTCCCTCTATTTCTGCTGATGATAAAAAAAAAAAAAAAAAAGTCACAATGAACTCCGAAGAGAATGGCAGAACCATCACCGTGTTTCAACTCAGTCTGGGCGTTATCGACTCGAAAGTGAAAATACAAGCAGATAAGGGGAGGAAATGTCCAACAAAGACCATATCAAAAAAAATTTTGTAGGTTTTTTTCAAGCAGCATTCTCTATTCATCATTCTGATTTTTTTTTGTTCCTTTTCAGCGGTCTACCTCTAGCAAAGCAGAGGCTAATAATATCTTGAGTTCCACATCAGTTGAAAAGTAATTAAAGGCAGAGAGTAATCATAATTGGTTGGTAGGGACATTTTTATGAACTTCATGCACTCATGGGCCCAGGAAACCTTATGAGAGTGCTGACTTGAACTTGGATATTTTTCCATGAGTCACACCATTTTCCCCTAAACTGGTTTTTAAACTGTTTATTTTTTCCCCTTTAAACATTTTAAGCATTTCCTGCCCTCAGTGACACACATACCTTCCTTCACTGAGCCCCAGCATGAAAAGATTCTATCAGTGATTCTCAGACACAGAGTACGACCCTGGCCCCGTCATTCCTCCACTGAAAAAACTGTGCTTCTCTGCAAATGCTCTGTCCCTCCTGCTTGGAATAGAGCAGGAAAGACCTTCTGGTTTTAGAGCTAATGCTCTGCTGTCTATATTGTCTCTTAATAAAAGTGGGCCGGATCAAAAGCTGGAAGAGAAACAAAGATGGTCCCTTGCTCTTACTTTGTGTGGAACATATTTCCTTGTAAGGGTCTAAATCCAGGATTGTTTTTGGTTTTGTCAAATACGAAGAGAAACATGTACATTGTTTTTCTCCCCTCAGGAGAATTCTCTTGGAAAGCAAGAATGAGAATCACATATTTGAATTCCTGCCTGAACACATATAACTAGCAAAATAAACACGTACAAAGCTACAGTATATGCAATGAATAGAGACAGCAAAATCTTAAAGGGCTGTTCTCCCAGGCTGATAGCTCACAGGGGATTCTGGGATGTGTGTGAGACAGAGTGGGGGGAAAAAAATCTATGCATTTGCATGTAAAATGAACATTTAAAAGAAGATTTTATGGAAATAAAGAATAATATGGACTGGTAAACAAGTTGGTCTTCCTGTCATTTTTCCTTGACTTCAACCTTTAGAAACAAAAATTTTAAATTGGCTTTTTGCTTCTGTATTGGAATAAAACAAACCTTTTATTTTCATACCATAGATCTTTATATGCTTTTCTTAATGTTGAACCCAGAGCAAATAAATATAAAATAAAACCTAATCACCTTTCTCAAGAAGACATAAAATAGTAAAAGCAGAACTAGCAATAATTCCCCTAGGCATACTAAAAATATAGAGACACTATTGTTGTTGATGGAGTAAGAAAACCAAAACAAATTATGAAATGCAGCTTTAATCCTTCAGCTTCGAAAAAAAGATCTATAGACCTTTAAGTTTTTAGTGTATTTTAACTTTATCTATATAAAGGCAATAACATAGTCATACAGTATCATTTCTCTAACAATCTCAGAATTATGGGGAGAAAATCTTTTTTTGTTTCTCTTATAGAAGGACTTTGTCAGTCAGGATATGCTAGATTATATTGTGGTCACAACCAACCACAAAAATTTCAGTGGTTTAAAACATTTATTTTTCATTCACACTGTGTCCAACAGGGGTCAGCAGGGTGTGCTGTCATCATAGACATTCAGGGACACAGAATGACAAAGGCTCCATCATCTTATGGCACCACCTTATCAATACGTTGCTTCAGAATCTACCAAGGCAGGAATGAGAGTGTGAGGAGCACGCCCACCATCCATAACATACTTTGACTTAGAAGTGATCTTCATCACTTCCACTCAATTTCATTGACCCAAAAAGTCACATGGCCGCACCTAATTCCAAGGGGGCATGTTCCCAGAAGGAGATCCGGGTACCTTGGTGAGCACCCATGTCTACCACAGGAACTATCTGTGTTCGTTCCACTGATTAAGAAAGGAGAGTATATTTAGGGTTTAAACTTAATGTTTCTTGTACAGTCACTCATTCTAAAAGATGCTATATAATAACGTGATACCAGGGAACCCCACGTTCCAAGTTTGCCTTTCTATTTTTTTAAGATAGATGTTATGTGTACTATCATTGGGAAACATGATCTTACCCAGAGTATGACTGACTCTGTGATACAGAAAATTCATGCTGGAGTTTTACCTCATTATATAATGTCAAGTCCCAGAAGCAAGGCACATATGCAGAATTTTCCTGATTCAAATCTAGTAGGTTTACTGAATAAAAGCACTTTATGTTATATTTGTAGCTAGATTATATCATCCAGCTGAATAATTTCTAAGATGGAGTATTCTGGCCCAAAATACATAAATCTACATTCTTTTCCTTCCTCCCTTCTTCCATTCATTCACATTTCATTCTTTCACCCACGGATTAATATATAGTCTGTAAATATCATTGAAGACCTAGTATAACCAGGCACATTAATTTTTCCATAGGATCAGGGAGAAAGAAGCTTCCTAACCCTCAAGAAACCCACTTTAAGGAAGGAGTCAGAATATAAACAGTAACTATACCATATAAGAAGAAAAGAAGGAAACAATTGCTTTTTTTTTTTTTAATAACCTACTACTACTTTTAATGATAATAGCTAAGAATTATAAATATTTAATGTCAGGCACTGCTTGGTGCTACTCAGTTTATTTTTATTATACAAGTGACAGGAACCTTGAGAAAACATGTGGAGCCACCTCTTTCACCTGCATTCTGTTTGTTCTTCTTCCCACCTTCCCTGTTTCTCTGGTTTGCTCTACGCCCAACCGCATGCCAAAGGCTCCCTCACCTGCCGCGAACACTACCTCTCACAGGGCTTGTCTCAGGTGCTTGTCTTCCTTTGACTCTAAATATCTTCTTCTCTTTCTCCACTTCTTCAGTACTCTATTCTATGACCCCCTCTCTTCAGTGCCATTAGGAACGCTGAGCCCCATAAGCTCTAAGGTTTATTAAAACTATGCTATGAGACTATTACATACATGAAAATGTCTCTATCCACTGATCAGCATTTATAACAACCTTTGGTTATCTGGAAGAACAAAGGTCTTTTGTCTTTTACCCTCACCAAGTCATAGCACTCAAACATGGTCTCATACCCAAGTCCTAGATATGTACCTCCAGTTACCGAAATTTGCACTTGAATATATGGAAACCTGTATGCTAAATTAGCCCTAATCATCCTTCTTGAAACCAGATTCATCCCTCAAAATGTTTACTTTTGCTAAAGCTACATCCAGACATAAAATGTTTGACTCACCTACCCACCTCCAGGTCAATCACCAAATACTATAAGATTCCTCCTATAAAATATACCTTTGACTTTTCTTCCCTCTGCCCTTAATCCTATCCAGCCCTTATAACTTCATTTCTATATTCCTGCAAGAGCCTATTTATGTCTGATGGCTCCTCATCTGTCTTGCCTCTGACCACCTAACCCATTACCGCAAGTCAACTTTCCTGAAGGGAAGTTTTTCATTTTTTGTTTCGAATTGCATTACTCCCTTCTTCAAAAGCTGTAATGGTTAGTTTTATATGTTAACTTGACTGGACCCCAGGATGCCCAGATATCTGGTTAAACATTACTTATGAGTGTGTCTGTGAAGATGTTTTGTAAGAGATTAGCGTCTGAATAGCAGACTGAGTAAAGCAAATGATCCTCCTGAATGGGGGTAGGCATCACTCAATCTGCTGAACAGAACAAAAAGGTGGAGGAAGGGAGAAAATAGGCTTTCTCTGTCTGACCTTGACCTGAGACATCAGTCATCTGCCCTTGGATGACTGGGACTTACCCAGCTTTCCCGGTTCTCCAGCTTTCAAAGAGCAAATCATGGGACTCCAGCTTCCATAATCATGTGAGCCAATTCCTTATAATAAATCTCATTAGATATAGATATATAATATTATATTTTATTTATATATATAATAAAATATTATAGATAATGATAGACATACATATATACAAAATGGTTCCATTTCTCTGGAGAGCACTGATACAACAACTGACAAAATTTCTCATTGTCTGCAAAGTTAAAATCAATGTCCATGCCCAGATTTTAAGGCATTCCTTAATCTGGCACCTCCAATGTTCCCTCCCTGTCCTCCCTCCCAGCTATCTAGACTTCACAACACATGAATCCTATGCTCCATTTGAGTTGCTTGTTATAGAAATGAATGCCGTGCTTCTTTCAGCCTACAAGTCATTACTCATACTGTTTAATGAATTGAAAAATTCACCCTAGTCTAAAGTACAGCCCAAATTCTACTTCTTCCAAAAAATCTTCACACACTTCAATTCACATTTGTTTCTTCTATACCACTTGTAAACCGACCTACTCACTGTGGCCCAAGCAATGCATTGGTGCTTTGTCATTTGACTCCTCACTTTCTTGTTGGTTCCACATAAGCATGCCATATCTTTCCTATTGCACTGTAAGTTTCTTTTTATTTTTTATTTTTTTATTTTTTTTTTTAAAGATTTTATTTATTTATTTGACAGAGACACAGCGAGAGAGGGAACACAAGCGGGGGGAGTGGGAGAGGGAGAAGCAGGCTCCCCGCAGAGCAGGGAGCCCCATGCGGGACTCGATCCCAGGACCCTGGGATCATGACCTGAGCCGAGGGCAGTCGCTTAACCGACTGAGCCACCCAGGCGCCCTGCACTGTAAGTTTCTTTTTAAAAAAATTTAAATTCAATTAGCCAACATATAATTCATAATTAGTTTCAGATGTAGCGTTCAATAATTTTCAGGTGCATATAACACCCAGTGCTCATCACAACACGTGCCCATCGCCCAATTACCCCATCCCCCTACCCACCTCCCCTCCAGCAACTCTCAGTTTGTTTCCTATAGTTAAGGGTCTCTCATGGTTTTCCTCCCTCTCTGATGACTTCCCATTCAGTTTTTCCTCCCTTCCCTTATGATCCTCTGCCCTGTTTCTTATGTTCCACATATGAGTGAAACCATATGATAATTGTCTTTCTCTGATTGACTTATTTCACACTATAAGTTTCAAGTCAACTTGGGGCCATATTTCCTGTTTCTTTTCAACCTTTTACAGTAGCTTGCAAAATGCTTCACATATGAGGTGCTTAATAAGTCGCTCTTGAATGAATAAGTAAAAAGATCTAAGAATTTTTTCAGTACTTGATCCATATTCTCTTGAGTCTTAAATTCAGATTATGTCTTTAAATCATTTTATAATCCTCTTGCATATTTTCCTAAGTATTATTTAACAACACAATTGTGTTTTATAATGTTAGACAAGAGCATAAATGAGAATACTAAATAAAGGATACGACTATGATATGGTCTTGAAAGGTTCTTATAGACAATAGTAGTATCATTAACAACATTTTTAGGCAGAGAAACATGTTTCAAAGTTCATATTAATAAGGGAATCAGTCTGCTCTGGAAATAACCAAAAGTTGAGAAAGTTTGTTCCTATGGGATTGGCTTCAAGTATTTGGAGGTTCAGAGTTCCCAAAACACCACCCCTTCCCTATAGTAATGAGAAGAGTCTCCTCACCCTAGTATAGCATTAATCAGGAATTTGTTTGTACAGAAAGTATAAGCTGGGAGGACTTGGGGATGCAGACAATAAAGCTCATTTTGATCTAAAAAATGAGAATATGTGCTCTCTGGTAATCTTCATTCCAATCTTACTCAACTTTCCTTTTCTTTTTTTCCTACTGATTACATAATTATTCTGCTTCTCCTATCTAAGCAGTCTTTTTCTGTTTTTAAAGATTCTATCTATTTATTTGAGAGA
The DNA here is from genome assembly GCF_002201575.2 of Neomonachus schauinslandi. Lineage (NCBI taxonomy): Eukaryota > Metazoa > Chordata > Mammalia > Carnivora > Phocidae > Neomonachus > Neomonachus schauinslandi. The sequence continues at coordinate 144,563,392 of NC_058406.1, forward strand.
GAGAGAGAGAGCACGAGTGGGGAGGACAGACAGAGGGAGAGAAAGAAGCAGGCTCCCCACAGAGCAGGGACCCCAATGCAGGGCTCGGTCCCAGGACCCCGGGATCATGATCTGAGCTGAAGGCAGATGATTAACTGACTGAGCCACCCAGGCACACCTAAGCAGTCTTTTTCTTTTAAAAAGCTTGAATTTGTTCTAGAGAATTCTATTCTTGGATTACATTTCCACACACTCATCCAGAGTAATATGTGTATAAAGATACCATGCATTTACAATTGCTTGAATTTATCAAACAATACTGTGTCATTCATATATAGACATATGTCCATCCTATCTCACTTGATAACAGGTGCTGGAAGGCTTCCTTCCCACACACCATCTCTCTGGTGTCAAAGAAACCACCCTCTGTTTAAAGAGGCTTGTGTATGCTGTGGGCAGGTAAAGTAATAGTTTTCAACAAATCCCAGACCTTGGGCAGGTCTCAATTCTTCCAGATGATCTTTAGCTGTCAATGACAGGCGGGTGTCAGTGGATGGTCCTCTCCAGACTGCAGTGAAAAAACTGAGCTCATGGCTCATTAGCCCAGACCACATACAGAGCTCACTCTAATGGCAACAATGTTCCATCGGCAACTTGGCTCCACTCAGCTCCTGACATAGTGGATGGGCTGAGCTGGGTCATCCTCTGATGCTGTCTTTCAGAGTCAACACTAGACCATTTTGTACCTCTGAGGGAATTAGAATAAGTCACTCTTCCTCAAGAGAGTTTCCTTTCATCTGTCAGAAAATTGTCATAATATCCTGATTTTGTGGGAACAAGATGGTCTTCTGCTATCTCCAGAAAATTGTCATATCGAATACACAAATCTGTGCTGTCTATCATGTGAATGGCACTGTCCTAGATGTACTCGTGCAGTGTGCACCTGCACATCCAACCGTGCAATGCCCCGTTGACCTCATCACCCAACTCTTTATCTCATGCCTCTCAGTTTCTCCAAAGTCCTGCTCCATCCAACCCTTTTGTTTTTGGTGAGCTTCTTTGTCTTATTCTTAATCGGAATGGAAATTCTTCTAGTGTTTCTTCATGAACCCTGATGCTGGCTTTTGGTTTGAAGTACCTGTATTTTTCATCATAAATTTGAAATATCCATCTAGGTCTATTTGTTAACAGGTATTTTTTTAATTCAAAATAGGATTTTTTTAAGATTTTTTTAATCTGTAGAAGAGTACAAACTTGTATTGCTCCTTTTGGGGGCAATTTGGTAATAATTACCAAATTTCAAATACATATCCTTTAACTCAACAATTCTAGTTCTAGGTATTTAACCTACAGATATCAAGGGTGTAAAATGTATACTTCAGGATATTCAATATAAGAAGAAACCCTCAAATAATCTAAGTATCCTTCAATAGGAGATTGATTAAGCAAACTGTGGTACATAACTATGAGAGAATATTAAACAGACCTTAAGAAGAACAGGTTCTGGCAATATGTGTAAATCAGAAAAGATTTTTAAGATTCATTCACACATCCACTTATTCATCCATTTGTTATTTCAACAAATACTCACCAAGTGCCTACTTACATGATAGTCACTGTTCTAGGTATGGCTATTCCATAGGAATGAGATAAATGTGATCCCTGCCCCATGGAGCTTACAGCTGGGAGAAACAGAAAATAAACAAATCAATAAATAACATAATATTATACAGTAATTAGTGCTAGAAGGAAAAATAATACCAAACAAGGGAATAGAGAGTGGTGGAGGCAGTACTATTTTAGATCGCATCATCTGGATCACAAGTCCTCTCTGAAAAGATAAGGGGCCAGATTGAAATGAGGAGGTAGGGCATGCAAATATCAATGGGAAAACAGTGCAGGAGGGAGAACAGTAGGTTCAAAGACCAGAAGTAGGGGTGGTACCTGCCCATGTTTGAGAAATAGCAGAAAGGACAGTGTGCTCAGGGCTGGTAAGAGAAGAGAAAGGTAGAAGATGAAGTTGAAGATTTAATTGATTTTATAGGGTTTGACATCTTTTTTTTAACCAAAAAATATCATTACATTACATTACAAAAGGACATGAAATTTTCCTAGGTTCTTGGTAAAAGCTGTCAAACTGTTTTCTATGAAATCAACAACAATATCCACCTGCAGTGTGTAAGTATTCCCATGACAGTGTATCCTCACCAACATGAAGGATTATAACTTTTGAAATAATTGATCATTCCCATGTGCTGCCTTCATTGTTGTAATTTGCACTTTGAAATTAAAAATAGTTAAATTTTTGTGATATTCAATGCTCTCTTTTACATATTTTCCAGATCCCAAACCATAAAGGGACCATATTCCTATCCACTCTTTCTGTGGCACGGCAAGCTCTCTGGCACTGTCATACAGTGAATTGATGAACTGATTCAGTGATGTGTTTGGGCCAACTCATACTAGCTAACAAGATCCAACTGTGAAATTTTCAGGAGTTTTGCAAGCCAGTTGTTAAACAATTGGTAGCATGAAATTGACTACGGTGGGAGTATTCACACCATGTAAACTGACAAATACTACAAATCAAGACTTTTTTTTTTTTTTTTTTAGTAGAACCAGCTTACCAGCACACCTCTGGTTTAAGCAATCTCTTAAGTTACAAAATAATTAAGATAAAATTATTGCCGGGTACCTGGGTGGCTCAGAGGGTTAAGCGTCTGCCTTCGGCTCAGGTCATGATCCCAGGGTCCTGGGATCGAGTCCTGCATCGGGCTCCCTGCTCCTTGGGAGCCTGCTTCTTCCTCTGCTTCTCTCTCTGTGTGTCTCTCATGAACAAATAAAATAAAATCTTTAAAAAAAAAAAAAGATAAAATTATTGCCTCTGGCAATTATTTGAGGCATCCAAACCTCTATCAAGAGCTCAGTGCTTCCCTCTAATCCCTCTGAAAGGGATCCAGCCCATAATTTGCCATGGTAGAAGTAGGATTTTCCACAGGGGAAGCAAAGAGGTAAAGAGGTTAAAAGAACCTGGTTCAGTATGTAGTTCTTTTTTGAGAAATTTTCTCTTTCTCTCTGTCTCTCTGCCATTGCCATTTGGGAGATATGTTGCCTTTTCGGATTTTTGTCTCCCAGTATCTCTTAGAACCAGGTTGCGGCTCAAAGCAGAAGAAAGAAAGAAGGAAGGAAGGAAGGAAGGAAGGAAGGAAGGAAGGAAGGAAGGAAGGAAGGAAGGAAGGAAGGAAGGAAGGAAG
>NC_058406.1:144566634-144566784 GCF_002201575.2 Neomonachus schauinslandi
AAGGAAGGAAGGAAGGAAGGAAGGAAGGAAGGAAGGAAGGAAGGAAGAAAGGAAGAAAGGAAGAAAGGAAGAAAGGAAGAAAGGAAGAAAGGAAGAAAGGAAGAAGAAAGAAAGAAAGAAAGAAAGAAAGAAAGAAAGAAAGAAAGAAAG
>NC_058406.1:144566794-144641430 GCF_002201575.2 Neomonachus schauinslandi
AAGAAAGAAAGAAAGAAAGAAAGAAAGAAAGAAAGAAAGAAAGAAAGAAAGAGAAAGAAAAAGTAAAAATGAGCAAGACACTGGGCCAGCCTTTGACCTAGGTGCCATGGAGGGGCACTGAGTAGGAGAGCAAACAAAGACTGAGGACCACTGCCTAGATTTTCCTTGTTATGGACAGAACATTCGTACTTCCCCACATTCATGTGTTGAAATCCTAACTGATGTGATAATATTAGGAGGTGTGGCTTTGGGAGGTGATTAGGTCATGAGGTTGGAGCCTTCATGAATGGAATTAGTGTCTTTATGGAAGGGTTTCCACAAGGCTCTTAGCCCCTTCTGCCATGTGTGAAGGTGTGAAGGTGGCCACCTATGAACCAAGAAGTGGGCCCTCGCCAGACACTCAGTCTTGCAGCATCTTGATCTTGGACTTCCTGGCCTCCAGAACTGTGAGAAATAAATGTTTGCTGTTTAAGCCACCCAGTCTATGGGATTTTGTTATCATAGCAGCCCAAATGGATTCAGACAATTCTCCTGGTATATTTTCAGTGTGGTGACTGGCCAGTGATATAGAGCTTGGGGAACTTGGCCGTAGTGAGTGGAATTGTGTCCACCAGAAAAATAAGTTCCAAACTCTAGTACCTGTGAATGTAACTTTATTTTAGAGAAGTAGGGACTTGGCAGACATAATCAAGTTTAGACGAGGTCATACTGAATTAGGGAGGACCCTAAATCCAATGACTGGTTTTCTCACAAGAGAAAGGAAAGGGATACTTCAATAGAGAGATACAAAGGAGACCCAGAGAGGCAAGGCCATGTGATGGTAGAGGCAGAGAGTGTATGGAGGCAGCTATAAGCCCAGAGGTGCCGGCGACCACAGGAAATTAGGAAAAGGCAAGAAAGGACTTTTTCTTAGGACTTCCTAGGGAGCATGGCCCTCTAACACCTTGATTTTGGACTTCAGGCTTCCAGAACTATGAAAGAATAAATTTCTGTTGTTTTAAGCCACCAAATTTGTGGTACTTTGCTATAGCAGCCTAGGAAGTTCGTACATTGACATCTCTATGTCTCTTCTTCATGAGGAAACTAGTAGATTACCAAATCTAAAACCCTGGTTTATAACTATCCCCTTCTCTATAAAACAGAACATTATGTTTTAAAGGAAAGCTTATGTAATATGGTATTTTTAGGAGTAAAATTATTTGGAAAAATTCATGTATTATAAGTAACTAGTAATGGGGATACACATCCATTTGTCAGGAGAACTGTTGCATCATGTTGTGTTAAATGCCATTTTAAAATCAGGAAGAACTGAGATAGAAGAAAGAAATATGAAAATGTAAACTTAGTATTGATTTCCTGAAAACAAACAAGTAGTGTGATTTAGGTTTAGTAATAATCTACCAAAGTAGTGGAAACATACTGAAAAATGTTTCTGTAAAATCCAGAGGAACTCAGAATAAGCAATAAACAGCATGAGTTTATAACAACCAACCCATGCCAGAGGAACTTGATTGATTTCCTTTCAGTTTCATTACAAAATTAGAACACAAAAGGAATCCTGTAGTAGACACTGTATATTTGAGCATTAGAAAAATACTTAATTGGATCTCATGAAATCCTGCTTTAAAATTGAAGTAAAATTGGCCTACACACAAACACATTCGCACAAATGGAAACGGGTGAGAGGAATATAAACAAGGAATAATGATAAACAGCAACAGACTGAGTGTATGAAAGAGGCATCCAGTGGTGAGTCAAAAGAATCAGGCTTAGGCAGAGTTCCGTTTAAGATCAACTGTAATAATCTAGAAAAATGGATTGCATTCCATGTGGTCATTAAAATAGTATAGGATACTGATTAGTGAAGTCCTTGAACCCCATGGAGACTAGTAATCCAATGGGGTCAACTCAGCACAAAAATGTAGCTCAGATGTAAAATGAATTTTGCCATTAAGAAAGAGAGAGAGAGAATGATGAAGGCCTAGGGGGTAGGGATGGTGGTTGGAGGGCTTACAGCATCCAGAGACTAACTACACAATGATGAGTAAAACATAACACAATGGTGTTCAAGCCTAAACAAAAGACTTCATATTGATTTAGAGACTGGCGTGTGCTGCATTGTTAGAAAAGCCCACTTGGGTCTGAGACTGTAAATAAATGAAGTCTACTAAAAAAATAAGGAAGTAGTTTTCCCCACTAATTTGTGTCACGAAATTAAATATCAGTGAGGACTTTTCTCATCTCCCTGGTAGAGATTCCTCAGCAGATTATAAAAGTAATTCTTACTGCTATATGTCTTAAAGTAATAGATCTCCCTCTGGGTATATAATAAAGTATGATAAGAAAGATTGTGTGGGTTGACTGACATGTAAGTAAATATCCATTCACTTAGAAAATATTTACTAAGCACTGACTATGTGATATAGATCCTTATGTAGGTGCATGTCATTTACTAGTGAACAAAATTAAGGTCTGCTCTCATACAGCTTACATGCTAATGGAGTTAACCAGAAGACAAACAAACACGATGCGGAAAAATAAATGGGAGTAAGATGGAGTAAGGGGGCATGTGCTATTTTAGACAGATGGTCAGGGACGGCAACTCTGAGAAGGCAACTCTTGAGTGGAAAACCAAATTGAGGGGGTAAACCATACAGATATATATGATGAGAATTTTCCAGAAAGATAAAATAGTCACTGCAAAGGCAGGAGAATATTCAATGTGCTCAGGAAGCAGCAAGAAGGCCAGCAGGACAGGAGCAGGTAAGTCAGCAGGAAAGTGGCCGGTGATAAAGCCCAGAAGTAATCCGAGAGTAGATCCTATAGGGTTTTATTATAGCTGCAGTGGTCATAGACAACACGACTCGGGTCTGCTGTGTGGAGCATGGTTGCCTGACAAATCCAGCTGTCGTCCCACTGGAGTCACTCCCACATTTGCGCCAAGGCCACGTGACCTCTAGGTTGCCCCCCCCCATCGATGCCTGAACACAGTAGGAGTGCACGCAGAGGCCCATTCCTGCCCACTGCAGGGCTTCTCAGAAAGTGGTCTTTGACTTGGAGACCTGTGAACCCGTCACTACAATGTCCAGCGTGGTCTTCCCTGTCCTCCATCGGTGCCCACCACCACCGCCGCTGTCATCCTCCCCACCTCTGGACAGAAGACACCGCTCACCTCTTGTCTATTTCTTCCCAAGTGTAGGATGGGTCCTTTCCCTGAAATCATAAAGCCCCTCGTAAAATAAATTGGGTCATATGTGCATCTAACTTATGTGAATCATGAATCAACTGCAATTACTCAGCACCAAGAAAAGAGAGAGGCAAGGGGGGTGGGCAGGGGGAGAGACCATTGAAATAATGAAGTATGGGCCATTCTGTCCACAGTTTCTGTCCATGTGACTATTCACCAAACATTAGTCTCAGGCCCTCACGCCCCTTATTGTGAGAACATTTTGCAGCTCCGAGTATAATTTAAAGACATGTATTCTGGGAACTTGATGCAAGGGGATCATGGATACACATCCGTAGTGTGACATGGTGCAAATATCACTGGGAAGGAAACTTAGAAGAGAGCCTCTGCATTGCACTGTCATTATTCCACAGCCAGGCATAGGCAGTCATCACACCCCATGGCCAAGACTGCAGGAGAGAGGGGCCCGCCCAGGCCCGCAGGCTGGTCACGGGGCGGCGTACCATGAGAGAATGGGCCCTGCACCCACATCACTGTACAGCTTGGCCTCAGACAGGCTGGACAGCACCCAGTTTCTCTGAGAACCAGAAAGTATTTCAAGAGATGTCCAGGCTCAGAAACAGTGGTAGTAGTTACATCTTTTTAAGGCCAAAGTCTACACATGAGAGCCCAAGGAAGATCCTGACCCACCTGTACGTCCTGCTGACACCAGCTAACAGCCTTGCTGTGTCTTCACCAACTGGCTGTCCAGCTGAGCCAGCTCTCCGCTAAGCGGCCAGAAGCAAGGAGAAAGTTAGCCTCCAGAGGCATTCAGCTTGTCTCTCAGCAGTACACATAACCTCTAAATAGAAATCGACTACTACATCTGATAAACAATCCAAGAAAGGCAATTTGATGGGCTTCCCTTTCTGTCCCATTCATTTTTTTGTCTTTCCCTGAAGCAAAATTACTCTCTTAGCTTCTTTAATACTATGTATATAAAAACTACAATTTCTGGGACACCTGGGTGGCTCAGTTGCTTAAGCAACTGCCTTCGGCTCAGGTCATGATCCCAGCGTCCTGGGATCGAGTCCCACATCGGGCTCCCTGCTCAGTGTGAGCCTGCTTCTCCCTCTGCTTGCCACTCCCCCTGCTTGTGTGCTCTCCCCCACCCCTGACAAATAAATAAAATCTTTAAGAAAACCTATAACCTCCGTAGGTCTTGATATATATGCTAGGAGAGTGAGACTCAGAAACAAATTGGTTTTTTTTCCTAAATAGCTCCATCAGTAAGGGCTAATATTTGTAACAGACATTTTAGTCCCGCCTCTCTGTCAAGCTTTGTCATAAAAAAGTATTTCATTTAATTATAGGAGCTGTGATTTTTCTCTTTTCACCAATAAGGGAATTGCAAATAAAGTTATTAAATGATTTGTCCAAGATCCAAGAGGCAGAGCCAAGATTTGATTCCAGGAATGCCTGAACCCAAACCTCAGACTCTTCATAAAGCCCAGAACGAGGCACCAGCCCGCCTCATCCTGAGGCCCTCTTCCCTCCTAGCCACGAAGAACCTTGCTATTCCGCTTGTGATGAGAAAAGTTTCTGAACTGGGAGGCACTCTTGAGCAAAGAGTTTGTGATCAACTCTCCCAAAGAAGAATCTCTACAGATATTTTTGGTAATGCAGCCTTTGCAAACCTATTTATTTAAATACTTATGTAGTGTGTGCTTGGTGTAAATGTTTTACAGAGATAAGCTCATTTAATTCAATTCCCATAATAAACCTATGAGGTAGAAACTTTTATCTCCATTTTACAGAATCTTGCCTAAGGTCGATAGCTCGGAAGCACTGAGGGGAGGCTTCAGCCCAGGCGGGGAGGCTCGCTGTCAGTGTTCTTTGCCATGAGACCCAGCGGCTTCTCACGCGCAGCCTGGAAGCAACTTTCCTGTGGACATCCCTTGGTGGGAAAATGACAGATGAGTCCTAGCGGAAGCAAAACGATTAGCAAGTTGTTTTCTTAAGGAAGTATTCCCCAGCCCCCCCTTCCCTCCACAAGGCCAGATCCCGGCCCCATCTCTGTGTTCCTTGCCTGGTCTCCTCTCCTGCAGACAATGTAACGGAGAGCTAAATCATGACCTCTGAAGCCACACAGAGCTGGGTTTGCATCTCCACTCTCCCACCTATCAGCTGAGGAAGCTTAGGGATATATTTAGCCTGTTTGGGCCTCAGTGTCCTTAGCTCTAAAATGGAGCAACAAAAACAACTGTCGATAGCAAACTGCCAAAACATCATAGGTTTTCTGTAAAGCTTAAATTAAGTAAGATAGAAAAGCATTTAAGTGGTAGTAAGATATCCTTGCTATCACACTCTTTTGTGATTAAATCTCTTCACTATCTTTATCCCCCCAATATACAATAAGCGCCTTGTAGCCCCTATGTTTGACACACAGGAAACATTCAGAAAATATTCATTGAGTGAACCATGTCCTCATTCCTCCTTCGGAGATATTCCTTCTTTTAGAAGCTCTTCTCTCCTTCTGAGCTCACAACGCCGCTCTTAATTTTCCCCGTGGAAACATCGACACAGAGCTGTCCCCAGTACGCCTCGTGCCGTCGCTGATCCCATAGCACGCTCTACGTCTGCACGTACGTGAACTCCAGGCTTGCTTTCTCCACAATTTCTCTCTAACCGCGCAGGTTTCCTGTATGATGTGCCTGTTGAGTACAGTCTGAAAATGGAGAGTGAATGGAGATAATGTGGTATATTATTTTGTGGAATATAAAAGATAATTCCTGCATTCCATTCCAGATGTCTACACAAAGTGAAGTTCTTTATTTTTTTTTTCCACGATCTGCTTGTCAATAAATACAATTTTAGGGAAAAATGCTATTTTTTTCTGCATATATATTTAAATGTTTTCAAAGTTGTTTTTCAAAGAGGAGTGATATTGCCCTAGGGAAAATTATGTGAGATACTAGGTCTAGAGCTTTTTATAACAAGTGGAGAACAGTTACATTCACCATCTTAATGTTACTTTTAAACCAAATCTCTAAAGTGGGACAAGCTCTAAGAGAGAATCCCTTTTTCTGGCCCTCGTCATTTCCTGTTTCTCTCCATTGACTCAATGTCCTTTCCCATGGTTCAGTTATTCACCTGTCCTTGTCCCTGTAAGGAATGAGATGAGCAATCTGCCTAAACTCTGCTAGTTTGTCAGTGGACTTGGCCTCATTCTGGATCTCACACAAGCACTGGAGGACAAGGTGTTTCATAGAGCACAGATCATTCTCTTCAATGACTTCCCCTGCAGAAACCAATAAAGCTTCCAGTTTCCATTTCAATTGGTTCACTATCCTTACCATTTCTATCTATATGTATCCCAGGCTTTGTAGTGAAAATGTTTTTTTTTTAAGAAGCCCTGTTCCGGGCGCCTGGGTGGCTCAGTTGGTTAAGCGACTGCCTTCGGCTCAGGTCATGATCCTGGAGTCCCAGGATCGAGTCCCGCATCGGGCTCCCTGCTCGGCAGGGAGCCTGCTTCTGCCTCTGACCCTCCCCCCTCTCATGTGCTCTCATTCTCTGTCTCAAATAAATAAATAAAATCTTTAAAAAAAAAAAGAAGCCCCGTTCCCACTAATCATCTGAATATTACTTTTTAAACAATTTTTACAGGTAGTGTTTGCAAGGTTCTCCTTTAAAATTGCATTGTTTCTGTCACGCTCTCCTTCTTTACAAGGTTAATATAAACCTTAGACTTGTCATGATCTAATTTAATTATTTTGAACTTTTGGACCTCTTGTAGGGCAGATGGACACTTAGTTACTGGGTTGTTTGATGTGCCTTTTGATAGGTGACTTAGCTAGAAGAATCTCATCTCTACTGGGACTAGTTCCAAAGAAAGTTTTGATGTTTATACGACACTCAAATTCAAAGACAGAAATAACTTGTGACAATAATAAGCCAGAATATATATACTTTGGAAATTGGTTTGCAGAAGGACTTTGTAAAAGGTATTAAACACTCACATTAGTCTGTGAATTTGAAGAACACAGGAAGCACAAAGAAATCTGGCAAAACAAACTCACACATGTTCTTAAAGAAAAATCTATAGTTCCTCCCTTACTTATATAACTTATAACCTACATAAGTAGTTCTTTCCACTACATAGATGGTAAAAACAAAAAAGCTCTTTTTCCACTGCTCCTAATAATTGAAGATGAAGCTAAGACCCCAAGCCACTCCAGGAAAACCTATCTGCACCCTAATATTTTCGTTATCACTCTAGACGTTGAACGTACTAAATTCTGTACTAAATTCTGTCAGCAAGGTAGCATGTCCATCCACAACTGCTCCAGTCAACAAGGCCAACAGTTCCTGAGAATGTAGGAGTCAAAACACTGGGGTGAAGTGGCTGCAATCTATTTAAGCAACTAGAAACCTTGCTGAAAAGTACTTAGGTAGAAAGATTCTTTGACATGACTGAGTTGAAATCACATCAATTCACATTACTGCTCTGCTCTTTCTCAGACCACACAGTGGCTCCTACATGGCTCCTCATGGCAACTCATATCAAATCTAGCCCTCATACTTCTCTCTCCAAACTTATCTGGGTCTTTCTCTTCCAGCTTTTTCATGTCAGCCATGATGGCCTTCTTTTAGTTCCCTGAACATTCCTTCATGTGCAGCTTCTGTACATGCTCTTGCCTCCACATAGAATATTTCCCTGCCCATTCCCAAACATACACCTGCACGCCACCACCAGACCCCACCTGATTGTAAACATTTTTACAATTGTTCTTTAATTTTAAGCTAAAGTATCACCCCTAGACTTTCCCTAGCCACCCTATAAAAGTAGGTCCCCTGAATTCATTATCACAGTATTCAACTTGTTTTCCTTACAGTGTTTATTATAATTTATAATTATATATATGCATGTAAACAAATTTAAACAAAAAACATATATATTTCCTTTGTTTATTTATTATCTGCCCCTCACCCCAGCTCAAAAGACTATGCCTGTTTCTCATTCTACCTCCAAGTACAGCACACATCATGTAATAGACACTTGGTAAAGGAATGTTTAAGGTACAACTAAATGGACAAATGTGAAATAGGAACTACAAAGGGGATACAGAAAGAATGATAAAACAATACGTCTGGTAGTAACCATCTCCTAAGTATTTAAAGATCTTATATTCAATGTCATTGTCCCCTACCAGAGTTCCTCAAGCTTCTCAGCTTATTAGAATCACACTTTTTTTGTTTTTTTTTTGTTTGTTTGTTTTAAGTACCAGGTGCATAGGCTTCATCTCAAAGCAATTAAATCTGAATCTCTGGGAGATGCATACCATGTTTTGGTAGTTTTAAAAGTTCTCTAGATAATTCTAATGTGCAACTAACTCTAGCTTATTCCAGTGGTTCTCAAACGTGAACTGCATTGGAATCCTGGAGAGCTTGTGAAAACATAGAATAACAAAATAAAATAAAATTGGGGTGCCTGGGTGGCTCAGTCGTTAAGCGTCTGCCTTCGGCTCAGGTCGTGATCCCAGGGTCCTGGGATCGAGCCCCGCATTGGGCTCCCTGCTCAGCGGGAAGCCTGCTTCTCCCTCCCCCACTCCCCCTGCTTGTGTTCCCTCTCTCTCTGTGTCTCTCTCTGTCAAATAAATAAATAAAATCTTTAAAAAAAATAAAATAAAATAATATAAAATTTAAGTGAATAAATAAAACAAGAGTTTTGGGTCCCACTCCCAGAGTTTCTAATGAGTGTGCATTTCTAATGGGTTCTCAGGTGATGCTGAAGCTGCTGGTCTGGGATAGTTTATGCTTTCAGGTAGTTTGCATTGGGCTTAACTCTTATGGAGGGAAACAAAAAAGGCTTGAAATGAAAATAACAGGATGTTTTCGGCATAGTTTCCAAGCTAATCACTTCCATGTTGCTCACAATTGAGTAGAGATGCCAGAAGTCACAGAATGCCATTCAGCTGAGGGATGGAGGCACCAGGAAAGCCAGTACGTTGGCAACATACACTGCACTAATTGTATATAAAGAATCATGAGAAGAAAAGGCCGAAAGCCTCCCAGTGAAGAAAGACGATGCCATGTGTCTCCAAATTGCCTATAACTTCTCTATCAAGGCAATCATAAACTCAATTCTACTAATAATGCCATCTTTGAATAGACTGACTTCTAGATGTGATTTTAAGAAATATCTTCACATCTGCATGCAGCATGCAGCCTGTTGGTTTTTAGTAAGTTAACATGCACTTGGAGTAGCAATTAACTGTGCCATTGCTTTAAACTTGTCCTTAATGTCTAATAATGCTTCATCTTGAGTGTTCCAGCAGTCTGAGGGGGTCAGTTTCCCGGGTGAAGGCACGGGATGCAATGCATCTTTAAATGCAGCCAGGCTGATCTACACACTTAAAAGCTTCAGTACATCATTTTGCAATCACATATCTCAGAATAATTTATACAATCAATTAAAGAGCATTATCAAGGGATGATTTGACAACTGTTGCCATGCCAACCAGTGAAGTAGACAGAGCCTCCGTGTTTAAAGGCTGCACCTGGTGATGGATGTAGCAGATTTTGAGGACTCAGACAGAATCACAGATGTCCAAAGGTGTGGAGAGAACATGATTTAAAGCTTTGATGTTGTGCCATTTTTACTGGCAAAAGGGTGTTGATGGCATGTTGTTCACTTTCTCATTAAAATTCTGTCATTTTTCACAGTGTTCTGCATTCAGAGCTGAAAACTGAAGTGAGAATGCACTTTACAGACTGATAAAATATGATAGCAAAATGGATGATGTTCATTTGCAGGCTGAATTAATTTTTTTTTAAAAGTTTGTGTCAGTGCATTTATGAAAAGCCCGTTAATCAGACGCAACTTTATCAGCCTTAATGGACATATCTTAAACACTTTTACATTAATAATTAAAATTTGGGATGACAAATGGTTTTCAGTGCATTGAGCTAAGAAGTATTTGAAATGTGTCATGACAGAGCACAGCAGAAACAGAAAGTACACTTTTCCTCACCCACAGTGTCTGATTTCTTGAAGCCAGTGGCCATGATCGAATCAATAAACCTTAAGATTTTGCAAGACAGACTGGTCTTTTCTCTCACTGAGTTATTCCAGAAACCAAGGGAGGTCCAAGGGCATTCCTAAGTATAGACCTTATACTGGTGAGCAACCGAGGTGAGACTAGAGCTTATATCTATAGAATCAGCAAGCCAATTCTCCTTCCAGCACGCCATAATTCCTTGCCCTATTAAAGCATGCCTTTCATAAACCAATTGATTATATACTGATAAGTGTGATGGATGCATGCCAACAATATCTCTATTAACAGTGTGATGGTTATAAATTTAGACTCTACAGCCAGACTGTTTGAGTCTCAACTCCACCACTTGCTACCTATGTGACATTGGGCAAGTTATGTGATCTCGTCCTGCCATAACAGCACTCACATCTCAAGATTGCTGTGAGGATTAAGTGACTTACAATATGTAAAGCCCTTACAACAGTGCCTGAAATATTTATCCTCATGGTCGTTATTATTAAAATTATCATCATTATCACTCTTTTGCCTATTAAGGCTCTTAGCCTTGCTATAAACAGTTGTTGAAGCAATCACTATTTTTTGCTTTCCATTCAAGAACATGAGTTGATATGATGTGGGGAGTAGATTGTGAAATCCAACCAATGATTTATTGTATTGAATGATCACAGGAAACGTTACATTGAGATAAAACAACTTAACAGAAATGAAAGGAAAGGAAAGGTGGCCAATATAGCCTAAGAGGCAGAAAAAGTGTTGGTATCATCTAATGTTCTATAGCAAAACTTAGGTTCCTTCCACCACTCATCCTTCCTGGGCTGAAACAAGCTAGGCTAATAGAAGGGAGTCTTTGTAGAACATAAAAAGAAGCTGGGATGCTTTAAAGCAAAATGACTTCCCACAGCTGTGCTCAGAGGTCATTTCAGCAATAAGCAGGTCTTTTAGAGGCTTCAGTTTGAGACTGGATCTTGAAAGCCTGCTGTCCTTTACCCTCTACTCTCAGAGGCAGGAGGACACTCTTCTCTGCTTGAGGGAAACTAAATGAAACCAAAAGAGTGATGGCTGAGCAAAAAAGAAATGGAACCCTTCGTGCCTGGGTGAAAAGAAAGGGTAAAATGTGGGGAGCACCACACAGCAGATACTCCCCGTGCCAATCCCAGGAGGCCCATGTGAACTTATAGGTGGACTCAGGAGAAAAGTAAGGTGTTTTAAATTCATTCTCTGGATTCTTGGTATGTGCTTAATCTTCTTTTAGTAAGATTTTCTTTTTCTATGATGGACCATGCCTTCCCATCTTTCCAACATTAAATGCACAAGAAAAGGGGACAATAACTAAAAACTAACATAACCAAAAAACATTCAAAGATAAATGGTTATCTTGGATGATGTGCAACACAATAATGATCAATTTAAGAGTAAACACTGGGTGCTCAGCAAACTTTGATTTCAGTAACCTCAGCTCTTAGAGTCAAAAGCTAGTGTCCAGATCCAAAAGATCATCAACATACTGTTGCCAGTAGGAAAGACTCGGGTCATAAGTGCCTTCAAAAGGCATTGAAACTGTCTTTCAAAGTATACTAACACTATAGTTGATTTTGAATGCCTCTAAATTTCTCTCTAAAGTTGGAGACGAACGGTCATTTGTAGATAGATGTGCCCATCTACAAATGGACACGTTTCCATAGAAGACCAGGTACATAGGGGCAGTTAGGACATAAAGCACTATAAATATGTATGAACATGCAAGTAAATACCATTGACTTGTATATGTGATTATGCCACCTACAGATTATACCACCTGCATCATTGGTTCTTGACTTTTCCTCTTGGTGTTCACCTTTCCTAAAATGAGATTTAAAAAATATCTCTGGGGGCGCCTGGGTGGCTCAGTCATTAAGCAACTGCCTTCGGCTCAGGTCATGATCCCAGGGTCCTGGGATCGAGGCCCACATCGGGCTCCCTGCTCGGCGGGAAGCCTGCTTCTCCCTCTCCCGCTCCCCCTGCTTGTGTTCCCTCTCTCGCTGTCTCTCTCTGTCAAATAAATAAATAAAATCTTTAAAAAAAATAAAAAAATAAAAAAATAAATAATATCTCTGTATACATATACACAGGAACATACAGAGTCACAACACACTGTATAAAAAAAGTGCTGTGTAGGAGGGGAAGAATGAAGGGGAGGAAATCGGAGGGGGAGACGAACCATGAGAGATGATGGACTCTGAGAAACAAACTGAGGGTTCTAGAGGGGAGGGGGTGGGAGGATGGGTTAGCCTGGTGATGGGTATTGAGGAGGGCACGTTCTGCATGGAGCACTGGGTGTTATGCACAAACAATGAATCATGGAACACTACATCTAAAACTAATGATGTAATGTATGGGGATTAACATAACAATAAAAAAATTTTTTTTAAAGTGCTGTGTATGTGATAAAACATTCAATAGTCTCTGCTCTCAGGAGCTTATGAGAAAGTTGGAAAGAAAATAACAAATATATGAAAAGTTAGATAAGAAGGCACTGAAATAAAAAGGATCATGAGGTGATTTATACATATTTGCCAAATAATTGGTATGAAAGATGCATAGAGTAAGGTTGATATTTTTCCATAAATGAGAGCTTTTTCTCTTGGGCTTTCCACTGATTACACTTCCCTTTCTCTTCCTTTTCTTTTTGAGAAGTTTATTTATTTCCAATTTTATTTTAGGTATCAAACATGTATTTTTGCTTTTGATATAAATAGAAGAAATGTCAATATCTCATTATTTACACATGTTCTTCAGTATCTTGGAAATAGTATAAGGATTCTATGTTTAGAACCCTTGGAAAAAGAGTTTGCTTTCCAGATATAGGTTTCAGTTCTTTCTATGATAATTGTCAACTTTTCTTGTGGAGAAAGAAAGTTTACTTGCTCATTTAGCAAATAAGCATTTAACGAAAGTCTACCCTGTACCAGGCCGCAACATTACAAAGAAAGAAATATAAACCATGATTTCTGCCCTTAAAGAAAGATTGTTTAAATGAAAATAAAAAATGAGAACTAACCAGTAATCAATCCCCAGGGGCCACTGAGTGGTGCAAAACTTTTGAGGGTTTAAAAGTTTCAAAAAATCTCCCAACTTGCTTGATATCTGTGTTGGTCAAACTTTGGCATTTGTTTTGTTTTGGTTTTGGAGGGGCAATTTTTCTGGTTGTCGTTGTTTGTTTATTGCTATCTCCGCAGATATGCTGTTAACAGACCAGAAGTTTGCAGCATCCTGGGAAGTGGAGGCAAGGCCCTCTGCATGCTTCTGCACTCCTTTCTTTCTTCCCCCTTTCCTTCTGTCCTCTCCTGGGACCATTAAACTCACCTCTTGTCTTCTGGAAAGAGAGGGAAGAAAAGGAGTAATAAAGGCACACAGAGTAAGATGCACAGGCTCATGAGACCTGTACCACAAGAAGGACAATGGGTGCATTGTTGCAAAGAATTGAATATTTGGAGATGACTCTTTTCACTTATATTAATAACCAGTCACTGTTCAAGACACTGGGGACATAGCCCTGCCTAGAAGACAAGTTAGAGGGTGTGTGTGGGAAGCTCTCCCCAAACAAACGTGAAAGCTTTAGGCAAAGGGATTTCATAACCAGTGGTTAAAGGAAATGAAATACACATGGAAAGACAGAGAGAGATAAAATGTGAATTTAGTTCAAAGTTACTTTATGACATACAGATGACTTGACTTAAAAAGAGCTGAAACACAAAGTAATTATAAATTTGCTCCTAAGACAAAAATATACTAAAACAGTGCTAAGATTAGCCTTGTGTCCAGTAAAGGTTTTTATCTCCTCATCTCTTGGATCTGTCTCCTTCAAACCTCAAGTACAAACACTTTGAAAAGAATGATTGCGTATCTTGATTTCATGGTGAACCTGAGAACTTTTCACTCTTCCCTTCAAATTTTCAATGCCACCAGGGCAAGAAAGATTAATCCTTTCTAGATCCCACAATACCAAGTCCAGTCAGGGGGCACTAGATAAGTGATTTTTTATTTAAAAAAAAAAAGTGGCTCTTAAGCATTATGGGTAGAAACTGTGATGTCATAAATTTGAATCTTATTTTAGAAATGCATTTTGCAGTCTTCATTTTGCTATTATAAAACTAGAGTTCCTCGGTCATAGGTTTGATGTCTGATTGATGAGAAATAGTGTTAATAGTTTTAGTTAATTTAAATACAAAATTCTTTTCTTCTCAAAATCCTATCTCAATTGTTTTATTTGATTTCTACAACAAGCCCTCTGAGCTTCACGAATGAATTGGATGGGCAAGATGAAGGACAGGAACTGATATACATTGGTAATTAAAGTGTGTCAGGCCCTGTGGTGGGCTTTACGTATGTTGCCTTATTAAATCCTTGTATGAATTCTATGAAGGAGCTTTGCTCAAGTCACTTACTTGTTCTGTGACTTAATTTATTTATCTGAAAAATGAGAATAAGAACAGTATCTAACTTACAAGATTCTCATGAAGATTAAATGAATTAATACATATTGAATTTTTAGACTAGGGCACATTAAGCATGTCATCCTTGTTACTACTATTACTGTTGCCATTTATAACAGCTCCACTTCTAGATGGAGAAACTGAGGCTTTGGGAAATTAAATAACATAGACGAGCTAAAGAGTTGAGAGGGAATTTGAATCCAGATCTATCTGACTCGAATATCCATATTACTGCAGCTTCCAAAATCCTGCGGAGAATAATGTTTATCCATTCATTTGATTAACGGTGATTGAATCCTTAGCTTTTTGCCTACTCCCAAACTGGGTACTTTGGGTGATAAAGGGAGGTATAAAAATAACCCCCATGGGAGACACACCCACGTTGTAGGACAACAATGAAATGATGTGAGACGCATTTCATAGGGCAGGATTAAGTTCAATCCAAAAAAGCAATGTAGACAGTAAGTGTTTTGCATTTTGTATATACAAGGCAGCACTCTGGGTGGAGGTGTTGGAGACAATGCAGTGGAGAATGTTGGAATTACCCTGGACTGCCAAAAATAAATTCTTTAAAAATGAGAAGAGTGAAAATAATGATCATGGTTTTAGGAGATGTAGCCATAATATAAGTATGTCAATACCGGTACAAATAGTGTTATTTTATTCCAAATATTGTTAGAAACAGAATTCGTATCAAATATCTAAAACTCAGAGGCAATAATAAGAAAAACAGAGAATACTAGAACTAAGTAAATGTCATAGAATGTGAGTGCCAAGGGGTATGAATCTCTTACGGAAATCAATACCATGGGAGATGGGTATTGACAGCACATCCCACCTCTCATATACATAACAGACTCTTTGGATAGGAGTCAAGAGCAAGCAACATGGAAACTGTAGAACAGGCGAAGAGTGTGCCATTAGTAATGGGGTGCCCTTGGCAAGGACTTGATGGGAGATCATCTAAGAGGCCAGTGAGGGTCCTAATGACTGCAGGTGTGAAAAGAGGGCCAATCCATGACACATAATGAAAGAAGTCCCCTTCCAGCTGGGACAGTCTTTCCAGAAAAGTACTTGACTTCAGGGAGTTACGTATCACTTAAAGAAAATGAAGCAGGGTTGATCCTGTCCTGTCAGGGAAAAACCTTGCAGGACTTACTTGTCCTTTTCTAGCTCTGATTTCTCTGACTTCCTATTTCTAAGCAATAAAGGTTTTTAAAGCTTATTTAAAAAAAAAAGAAAAGAAAAAAGTACTCATAAGGATTTTTAAGTCATTGAATAGCTCTTAGAAACAATATCATGATGAGTTAAGTGAAAATTAGAGCCACATGCCTAAAATTTCCCTGAAAAAAATACATATATCCTTTAAAATGAAGGAGGAAAGTGCCAGGAAAAAAATATGTTTTTAATTTGTTTGAGCTGAAAACATTTGAAACATATTTTTAGACATTTGCCAAGGATTTTCCAAAAACCACTGGATTTCTCATAACCCCTAAAAGATGTCTTTCTTTTGAGGAATGTCAGGGAATAACTGCTCATTTACTAACTCAAAATCTCATCTTCCCTTGCTCTGGACCATTACTATCTTTTTTCACACCTGCAAGTTTATTTTGGGTTAAAAATAAAATATTCATAATCATGGCTTTGGGAAAAGAAGGAAAAACATTTCACTTTTCTATCTTTTCATTTTTCAGGAAGAAAGCATTAATGACCCTAAGAAATTTGGGGTGAGTATTGGAGCTACACGTAGAAAAAAATGGATGGGGGGCGCCTGGGTGGCTCAGTCATTAAGCGTCTGCCTTCGGCTCAGGTCGTGATCCCAGGGTCCTGGGATCGAGCCCCGCATCGGGCTCCCTGCTCCGCGGGAAGCCTACTTCTCCCCCTCCCACTCTCCCTGTTTGTGTTCCCTCTCTCACTGTGTCTCTCTCTGTCAAATAAATACAATCTTTAAAAAAAAAAAAAGAAAAAGAAAAAAATAGATGGCCATTCTTATAATTTAGATGATCACGGGTTAGTGACAGGCCTAAATGCTGCCTGCTGTCAGAGGTCTCCATAATGGTCACAGTTAAGTTTTCCATCTCTTTCTATATGATTTGAAATTTGTATGAGGACAACCACGAATACCCTGAGAGGTTCTATAGAGGAATTTCTCCTATGACAACTGTTAATGGGCCCTCATCTCATCCATTAACCAACAGAGCAGATGAGTTTATTAGACCTACTGCTTGACCCTTGGCCCTAACAGCACAGTTATAGAATCTCCAAGTCATAAATCTACATGGTTGTACCATGCCAGAGATAGTGGGACTCTAGGCAGGAAAGGTTTTAACACGTGGCCTTGAGTGTGTGTGTGAAAGAGAGAGAGAGAGAAGAAAGGAAGAAAAAGGAGAGAGAGAGAGAGAATGTGTTTGTGTGAATGTGTACGAGTATATGCACGTGTATGCGGGTGGAAGGGGAGGGAAATGACTTACATGACCAAAGGGTAATTCATTAGGTTTTTACCTCAGAGGAAGCTGTGGTATAATGAAGAGTCTTGTGCTTAAACCTCAGGGGTCAGAATTTAAATTCCATTTATATCTAATTATGAGGCCTTGAGAAAGTGCTGAATGTGTTTGTCACATTTCCTTCCCCACTTACATTTCTCTCAAAGGGAAGCTTCCCCTAACGAAAGACCCTGGTGGTTAAACAGCAATATTGGACTTTATAAAATACCCTCTTCCTGAATGCAGCTGAATAGACCAGAAGTGCATACCTGATCTAATGGCAACCAATCGCTTGAAATCCAGTGACCTGTGAGTCTGACTCAAAGAAATGGGATGAGCTAAAAAGATTTTCTCTTTCTCTCTTCTTCGTTCTCTTCATAATCTGTCCTTCAGTGCTGGGAGCCATTATTAGAAGTCACAATGTATAACAGCTGAAAAAGACATGATGACCTAAAATATATGAAATCATGATTTTAAAAGGAAGCACCAGGTACACATGATAGAAACAAGGAGACAAAGGGTGATTGTATCATGTTAGTGACAAAGCACTACCTGGTGGTCCATGCCTCTGACATCCTTAGACATCCAGTATAATGCCTTGGGTCCATCTTCATGACCCAAAACCTTTTGAGTTGTCTCTTCTTGGCTCTTCTCAAGATTTTCCTTTTTACTCCATATATATCCCAACAATCACACCCTTTAGCTGAGTTTTCTTGGAGGGTGCATGGCACTCAAAACTAGGTGCCTAAATGAGTCTTTTGATGACTATGTACCTCATAACATAAACTCTTTTAGGTTACAACAATCTGGTAGAGTTTTGATAATATCCCTTGTTAGCAATTAGATAGGGTTCCATCTTCTCCACCAGCCTTTGTCAGGGGAGGGGTTTATGCTAATCATAACATCAAACCAGGCTAACCAGAACAGGCAGATCTTGGAGGGTGTCCCCAGTTCTTAAACCCAGTTTGGGTATTTAGCTGGTGGTCTCACATTGTTTCTTCCCGTAAGTCTCATCTCTGCTATTGTCTTTGGGACCTCTTGTAGGCTCATTTTCTTCTGAGGTTACAATCAAACACAGACTCTCTGGCTTTGCTTTTATGTTCATAATTTCTCTCCAACCAACACTAAGCATCCTAGCCTTTCTGGATTTATCCCATACCTACTCTTTCCATACACTGAATCTTTTCAAGAAAACTTTAAAAAATAAAAGGATATGGTCATAAGAACTAAGCACCCATTCAGAATTTACCTGGAAGTACCTATTCAGTTGTCATATAAAAGGAAACATAGCTATCTCTGTTTAAAAATTAGAATTGGCGAGAGGGGAGGTGCACCTGGCTGGCTCAGCTGGTAGAGCATACGACTCTTGATCTCGGGGTCATGAATGCAAGCCCCATTTTGGGTGTAGAGGTTACATTTGAAAAAAATTAGAATTTGGCACAGATTATTAGTCTCTCATGCCTCTTTGTGCTGGGTGTGGAGTTCATGACCTGAGTAAGTGAGTAAAGATCAGAGAAAATCATAGTTGTTTTAATGCAAGAACTGTAACAACAGTGGCAACAACTATTTTTAAGTGTTAATATGCATAAGCCACTTTATGGGTCATTTAGTGTTCACAACTAACTTATTAGGAAAGTATTATTCCCATACTAATCTTATTCTAAAATGAGAGAGGTTGAAAACAATGCTTATAGTCATAAAGTTAGGACATGGCAGTCCTGAACTACTAATCACGATCTAATTCCAAATTCCTCGCTTTTTTGCCCTACAGCATAATTGGTTTCTTTTGCTTTACCTCCTCTTTTAAAAACAATCAAATCCACCTCTTTAAGCCTTGTTGACACCAGCGGCTGGTGGCAGAGGTCGCCAAAAACACTCAATTCATTCCCTCCAGCAGGTTCCCCTGAACTGACTCCCAGGGTCCACATGCTGGAATGAGTTTCCCTTTCCCTTGTGCCTTTGGCATTCGGACAAAACCTGACCATTGTTTCTATAACCAACCCTAAACTAAGCTCGAATGCCCACCCTGTGAAATAATAACCATCTGCTTGATCAGAGACCTACTCAACAAACGCTGTACCAAGCCCATGTATGATGCAAAAGGGACAGCTGGGCTAACTGAAATTGGGTGTCCAATGTGTCTCTGATTTTGATCTTTTGGAAAATGAGCTCTTTGAAAAGATTGGGTAAGGGAAAAAAAATCTTACATTACTATAGCACTTTATAGTTTATAACTGTGGCTCTCAACTCTATTTAGTCTATTGGAATTACCTGGAAGTCTTAAACATACTGACGCCTAGCTCCTACCCCCAGAATCTTGATTTGTCACCTGAGCATTGGGATTTTTAAAAGCTTTCCAGGTGATTCTAACATGTTGCAATTTGGGAACTAGTGGCTCATACCATGTCCACTCCAATGACAGAGAACTGTGACTGCAAGCAGATGCGACTCCACCTTACATTTGAGTCAGCCAGACAAAATGCATAGGCTCTATAGTCAATCTGCACTTGCTGGACTTACAAATCTTGGCAAGGTTTCTGGTCTATAAAATGGGGATAATAACAGTACCTGTAGTGTTGAAAGTGTTTGGAAGCTTAAATAAAATCTGGCTTAAAAAGCATTTTGAACAGTAAGCATTTTTTAAGTGCTAGCAATTATGATTGTTAATATATAACTCAATTGCATCCCAAATCATATTGTGTCACAGTTGTTTAGTATCTGTTTCCTCATTGGCTTTGCAAATTCCAGGCAGACAGAACCATGACTTTCATCTCTCTATTCCTAGTGAACAGTGTAGGATTTGGTCCACTGAAGACAACCAATTAGGATTTGTTGAGTGGATAAGTGGATAGATGGACTAAAACAAGTGGCATAGTGGGGTGGAAAGGATAATGGGACTGAAAGCCAAAGACTAGGGTTTGAACTGTGCCTCTGTCACTTGCTAGCTGTGTAGACATGGGAAGTTCTCTAGCTATTTGAGGGCTTGGTTTCTCCATCTGTAGCCGGTAGCCAGTGATTTTGATCACTTAGCATGTGCTGTGGTCTCTGGTAAGCATTGGGGCTATGAAAATGAATAAGACAGAGGCTCCTCTATGGAGCGGCTCCCACATCTTGGAAAGAAAAAACTATTTCCCTCTTCTCTTCTTTTCCCATTCTGAGAACTGGCTC
Organism: Neomonachus schauinslandi; assembly: GCF_002201575.2. Lineage (NCBI taxonomy): Eukaryota > Metazoa > Chordata > Mammalia > Carnivora > Phocidae > Neomonachus > Neomonachus schauinslandi. Next base: position 144,587,145 of record NC_058406.1, read on the forward strand.
AATAGTTGTTAAATAATAGCAACTGTAATAAGACAATAGCATCTTATTTCAAGAGCTCCTATAGTCATAGCCTTACTACCCATCTTGGTTTTTCCCCTTAAATAATAGTATAAGGTGCTAGAAGTGACACAATCAGAAGCTTAGCAAGATGCAAATAACTGTTAAACCAACCTGCGAATAAATAACAGTTTTTAAGAGCATCTATCACATTCATTTCATCTGAAAAAAAAAAATTCCGTTTTTAATAACATTCTGTGAAGAATAGGACAATAAAACCTTTACAAAGGCTTCACATGAAGACTTTCTTTGAGTTTATAGGCAGTCTACGTGTTCAGAGTGAGTAGTTTAAAATGTTTAAATCTTCAGCCCCAATGCACTTTTCATAAATGTTGAAATGAATAGGTATTTAATATGCTTACTGAAATAATTGTCTAAATTAACTGAAATCACATAAAGAGAAAAAAATCAATCATGTCTTAACTTTCTCACATAAATCCTATAAATATTTTTAAATCTTACTCTGCACATGCTCTTTGTTTTCCATCAACAGGGTCAAGGCATGTACATGTGCATTTTTCCTCCTTTGTTTACTTGATATACTCTCAACAAGGTATTTTAGAAAATCGCAAACAGATCCAGGTTTGAATCTAGCCTCTAATACCTACTGGCTGTGTTATCTTGGGCATGTTAAGCAAGTAAAAAATATCATCCCTGGTTTACTCACCTGTAAAACAGAGATATTAGGATTTACCTCTTGGGATATTGTGAGAATTTCATTAATTATTTAATTATGTATCATGAATTTTATTGTAATTTATGTAATTTTTATTAATTTAATTATCTATCATGTGAGAACATTTGAAGCTATACCGATGTCCCATAAACATGATGTTCCCTTCAAGAGCTCCTTCCATTCTAATCCACAACCAAACTTTGCTATGTCAAATGGCTTATCCACATTAACTTTCCTTCTAGAGAGCAATGTTCTCTGGAAGTGAAGGGATCCAGAATATACCACTGGATATTTTGGTTTTTCTGTCTTTGGTTTTTCCGAACCCTCCTTATCTGTGGAGCCATCAAAGAACTCATCTGTCACAAATCCCCTCCCTGGGAGTTTCAAAATCAGGGAAGACTGACTTCTATCACTGCAGACAAGAAGCTGGCACCGGGATAAGGAATTACCTTAACAGACATTGTCACAAAACTACCCCATCTCCCATCTGTTCTCCGAAGGGCCCATTTATCTTTCCTAAAAGTCATTTGTTTTCCCTCAAGTGCCCATCCTCCCCTCCCCTCTATTAAGATAGTTTTATAAAAGACCCAAATTCTAACTGCTTCTTCGAGTGATATTTTTTTCTGTGAACATCCACCTAAGTATACGAATAAAAATGTCTTTTCTCTTGCAAAAAAATTTTAAAAACCCACAAAAAACAAACCAACAAAACAAAAACCTCCTTAAGCACAATTCTCACTATGTCAACCAACAATTAAAAAAAAAAAAAAAAAAAAGGGTGCCTGGGTGGCTCAGTTGGTTAAGCGACTGCCTTCAGCTCAGGTCATGATCCCAGGGTCCTGGGATCGAGTCCCGCATCAGGTTCCCTGCTCTGCGGGGAGCCTGCTTCTCCCTCTCCCACTCCCCCTGCTTGTGTTCCCTCTCTCGCTGTGTCTCTCTCTGTCAAATAAATAAATAAAATCTTTAAAAAAAAAAAAAAAACCTGACATGGCTTACCCATTGCCTGCATAATAAATTCCACATTGGTTAGCAGGTAGATCTTCCCACATCTGGTCCCAAACCACGATCCTTCCCCAGCACAACCACCACAGCCTTCTCCTCCTCAGACACCTGCCCTCTGCTGCAAGCATCCTCATTCCCCAAACACAGTCTCACTTTCCGCCATCTGTGCTTGTGCTCACTCTTTTCCCCTTATGTCCCACAGCATTATTTTTCTTTCTTATATAAACTGAAAATATTCTACCTAATACCAAAATTTTTTTGTACAGATATCTATCTTCCTAACAGTATTGTAGGTTTCTTGAAGGCAAAGAGGTTGTCTTACTTCTCTTTGCATTCTTCCCAACATTTAGCAGACAGCTTCACTCATAATGAATGCATCCTAGGAACTTGCTGAATTGCAATTACTTATTTGACATTAAATAAACACAGCAATAAGTGAAATCTGTTTTTCCATTTTTCAACTGATTATGATGAGAGATATTAACATGAGCTCCAAAGCAGTTGCACTCAAAGCTAACAGAACTCAGTAAGTTTTCATCCTTGCAAAGCAGCTGAGATAATATGACCAGTTGTCAAAAGAAGACTACAGAGAGTCCTGGATGAGGTTAACTAACTGAGTTCATTGAGTTGCCCTGTTTTCAAGAAGGTGTGAAGACATCAGAGACAGAAGACAACTCAGACTAAGAGTTGGGCGCAAGGATTCTGGAGCCACACTGCCCAAGTTTGAATTTTTACTCTACACTTTCTGCCTTGGGCCCTTGGGCAAGCAACTGTCCTCTGTTTACATCATCTGCAAGTTAAAGATGGACTTTGTGTGAGGAATAAGTGAGTTGATATGTGGGGAGCACAGAGGATAGTGCCAGGCACACCATAGGTGCTATATAAGTGTTTATAAACAAATAAGAGACATGTGTCTTACAGAAACTACCTAAGAAAAGGAAAAGTCAAAACACAGACAAAAGAGATGATAGTTGATGAAGCAAAGATCTATAACAGCACTTTTTAAATTAAGTTTTAATTTTAATGTCAGTATAGTTAACAGTGCTAATCTTAGTTTCAGGTGTACAGTGTAGTGATTCAACAATTCCATACAACACCCAGCGCTCATCACAAGTGCCCTCCTTAATCCCCATCACCTATTTCACCCATCCCCCTGCCACACCTCCCCTCTGGTAACATCAGTTTGTTCTCTATAGTTAAGAGTCTGTTTCTTGGTTTCTCTCTCTTTCTCTCTCTTTTTCCTTTGCTTCTTTGTTTTGTTTCTTAAACTCTGCATATGAGTGAAATCATACGGTATTTGTCTTTCTCGTCTTATTTTGCCTAGCATTATACTCTCTATCTGCATCCATGGCATTGCAAATGGCAAGATTTTATTCTTATAGCTGAATAATATTCCTGTGTGTGTGTGTGTGTGTGTGTGTGTGTGTGTGTGTGTATCTCACATCTTCTCTATCCATTCATTTATCATGGACAATTGGGCTGCTTCCATAATGTGGCTATTGTAAATAACGCTGCTATAAAACACAGGGGTGCATGTATTCCTTTGAATTAGTGTTTTTGTAATTTTTGGGTGAATATCCAGTAGTGTGATTACTGGTAGGGTAGGGTAGTTCTATTTTTAACTTTTTGAGGAACCTCTATACTGTTTCCCAGAGTGGCTGTACCAGTTTGCATTCCCACCAATAGTGCAAGAAATTTCCTTTTTCTCCACACCCTCGCCAACACTTGCTGTTTCTTGTGTTTTTGATTTTAGCCATTCTGACAGCTGTGAGGTGGTATCTCATTGTAGTTTTGATTTACATTTCCCTGATGATGAGTGATGTTGAGCATCTTTTCACGTGTCTATTGACCATCTCTATGTCTTCTTTGCAAAAATGTCTGTATAACAGTGCTTTTTATTGTGTGATTCCCAAATGATCTATATCAGAATCTTCTACAGGGCTTAGTAAATGCAGATTTCTGGGCCCTATACTAGAACTACCTATCAGACCTTGAAGAGGTACATAGGAATCCAGGAGTTGCATTTTAAACATTCCCAGGTGGTTCTGAGACAGTTTACGAACTCCTTGTCTAGAACCCTGCTGCTCAAAATGGACCCAAGGAGTAGCACCAGCCTCACCCAGAAGCTTGTTAGAAATTTGGAATCTCAGGCCCCACCCCAAACCCACTGGATCTGAATCTGCATTTTCACTGACCACAGGTGAATTATAGGCATATTAAAGTTTGAGAAGCCTCAGTTCTGAAGATAAATACTTGGGGAATTAGGAAAGGATTTATTTTACACAGGAGAAGGGGACCTCTTCCTTTAAGATGAGAGAGGAATAAGTGATAGAAGTTGTATATATATATTCATTAATTGATGCAATAAATATCTTTTAGGTGTCTACCACATGCCAGACACTGAACTGTACTGAAGAACAAGGCAGACACATTCTCTACCCTGTGCAGTATATTGGCTAAGGCAATGATGTGACAAATAAACTCTGAAACCTCACAGGTTGAATCCCATAGAAGTTTATTTCTCAACAAAAATCAATGAGGATATTCCTGATTGGCAGGTGGAATTCCACAGGGTCAGTCAGGGACCCAGGCCCCTTCTATGACTCTGCCTTCCCTGGGGACCACAGTCCCCTCTGAATCCTCTGCATATGGCTGGTTAATGGGAAAAAAGGTTTCAGAGGATCTCATGAGAGGTGTCCACAGGCCCTGCCTAAAAGTAAGGTACATTCCTTCTGCCCAATTGCTGTTGGCCGCAGCTCAGACACATGGCCACCCGAACTGTAAGGCTGGGAAATGTAGTAATGTGTGGCCAGCAGGGAGAGGACATAGGGTTTTGGTGAACACATGGCAGCCTCTGCCATGTGGAACTTACTATCGAAAGGCTGAGGGTGCAAACTACAAGGGAGAGAAATAAAGGGCCAGAAAGAATGAAGTTAGCATTGGCAGGCAAGTACGAAAGCTCAGTTAGAAGAGATACTTGGTGCATGAGTCATGTCAGACAGACTCCTTTTCAAATAAAAGTGAAATTTTACTAAATTTACAAAAAGTAGTTTTTATGTTAATTTATCTAATCTTGGCAATAACTCTGTAAAATAAGTACCATCACTTCCTCTACAGATGGAAAAACGAAGGCACAGGGAGATTAAGTAACTTGTCCAAGTTAGGAAGTAGCAGAGTCAGGATTCAAATTCAGGAGCCCATGTGCTTAACCAGTAGGCAACACAGTCTCGTCCTGGCTGGCCTCACACAGCTGGGTTCTAAGAGTGTGAGGAGCTATGTGGGAGCTAACAATACAGCAGACAACATTATTTTTACACAGACAGAACTTATACCAAAGTGTGGTATTTAAACCAATAAACAGAGCATGACAAATTACACCTGGGAAAAATACATATGTGCTTTGGTTAGTACTGATATCCCTATCCATGATATTTCTTTTGGTTCTAAGCAACAAAAAGCAATTCTGATTAGTTTGAACAAACAACTGATTCTTCGGAATGATACCAGGTAGCTCATGGAGTAATAATAAGGCTGATGAGGGAACCTTCCTCCAAGTGCTACTGCGAATCTTGAGTTATGTCATTTCTGTGTCTTAGCCTAGTCTCTCCTGAAAGTAAAGCCTGAGATGAAGGCTTATGAACAGGTGGAATATTTGAGAAGTGATCTCAGGGAACTAGGGAAAGCCAATACTAGAAGAAGGTATTGAGTCGGCCACAACTGTGGACAACTTCTGAGGAATCTTATAAAATGTTCTCAAAGATGTCTTCCCAACAGCTACAAGGAAAGTGCAGTATCTTCCATCCATCTTTGGTCAAGAGTGGCTCCATGGGCATCAACTTCCCTTTCACTCTGTAGTTATGAGAACATCCCACATCAGAGAAGCTCCAGGCCAGAAAGCAAGTGGTATTCCTGCAGGCCCGGAAGAAGGAGATGTCAGGTTGCACCCGGTAAGGAGGTAGACGCCACAGAACTGTTGCTGAAGCAGTGGCCAGCGGAAGAGTGAGGCTGAGAAGCCACAAAGCAGCTGATACTGTATGCAGCCTGTTCGGCATACTATTTCTTGACACATAGAAAGTACTGAGTGGGGCGCCTGGGTGGCTCAGTTGGTTAAGCGACTGCCTTCGGCTCAGGTCATGATCCCAGAGTCCCAGGATCGAGTCCCACATCTGGCTCCCGGCTCAGCGGGGAGCCTGCTTCTCCCTCTGACCCTATCCCCTCTCATGCTGTTTCTCTCCCTCTGTCAAATAAATAAAAATAAACAAAATCTTTAAAAAAAAAAAAAAAAGAAAGAAAGTACTGAGTGAACAGCGGTCAAGCAACAAAACCGGTTCTGTGGATGCAGAGGGAAGAAGGGTCCCCAGGTGATGCTGCCATGGTGGGGGAGGGAGGACATTTTCATTTTCAGTGGCACTGAAGAGCCAGCCAAGTGGTCTGGTCTTTGGAGATGTACCATGATTCCTTATTACTAAATGTCCTATCCTTCCAACAGCACTTCAATTTACATGAATGTTAATTACTAAAAATTTAGCCCTATAATGATGTAATCAAACAGGCAGTCCTCAGCCCTGAGTGGATAAAATAAATTGCCCTTCTTTCAGAATCACTTATATCCAATCTCTACACTTTTCCCTTGATTGGAAGACTCATACGGACAAGTGCAAATCATAACGCAAAGCCATACACGTGCGTAATGCATATAGTTTCTTTCAATGAAGGGTGCTTGATTAAGGGAGGATGACAAGAAAGATTAAAATGGGGCAGGATTATCTCTGGAGCATCTTTTAAAAGTCTGCTGGTCAGAGATAATCACCCGGCAACTTTGCATTTCAGAGTAGCAAGACCTTTCGAACTGAATTCATGATGAAAACATATGCTCTTCTTGTTAAACCATCATTGAGTACATCTGGAAATTAAAACTTAGAAGGGAGGAAGACCAGGCATTTTCTCTTAAAGGAGAAAAAAAGTTTCTTCAAACAGGCTAGAGAAGAAAAGGGGGAAATGAAAGATTTTGATCAATTTTAGTGGGTTTTTTTCCCTCTAGACAGTTTGAAACGGGTCATATCACAGAGCTTTCTTGCTCTCCTCACCTCTCCCAGCTTGGTATATTTGACCATAGGAAACAGTTTCTGGTCCTGAGAGTTCAGCTATTTAGAGAATTTGCTTTGCAATCAGAGGGAAAACTGAAAAATCACCATCCCAATGCTTGACATGCATTTATTTTGCCATGAAAAATCTGGGTAAGGAAGAACATTTATGAAATGAAAATGGTTTCAACAAACTTGGATTAGGATGCCTGACTTTGGCAAATTACAGAAACTACCTGGTTTCTGTAAAGAGTCAAAAAGAGTCAGTTGGGCAGGAAACAGATGTCTGTTTCAACTCCCATTGGGCTGCCAAAGAGAGGATTGTTTCAGTCGAGGCTTGTTGTATTAACTACAGAAACATAAAGGCTATAACAATTTCAAACTACTTTTCTCAGGGACTAAAATGGCTTAATTAAATAATTAAATTATATTCTTGAATGGCAAAGGCAACCTCCTTACAAAGAAAAATGGATGTGTGCCCTGCACATTGGGAGGTAGTGCAAAGGGTAAAACTACTGCCCTGTAAGGTTTTAGGGGCATCATTTATGCACCTAAGTTTACCTAATTTTATCATGTTACCTCAGAATTTGGTCCCATATGAAATATGAATGGATATTTAAAAATGTCTTTAAAAACAAACTGAGGGTATTTAAAAATGTCTTTAAAAACAAACTGAGGGTTCTAGAGGGGATGGGGGTGGGAGGATGGGTTAGCCTGGTAATGGGTATTGAGGAGGGCACGTTCTGCATGGAGCACTGGGTGTTATGCACAAACCATGAATCATGGAACACTTCATCTAAAACTAATGATGTAATGTATGGGGATTGACATAAGAATAAAAAATAAATAAATAAATAAAATAAAAATGTCTTTAAAATGACATTAATATAAACCATTATATAGAGGTAGGCAGTGGCCATTTACCACGTTTTTCTTTTGTGCCCAAAAGAAAAATAAGATATGATAAATCTTAGCCTCAGAAAGATAAGAAGTACTACAAGTCAGCTAGAAATAGCTGTTCCAGTTCCCTGAACTACTGTGGGGGGCAGCCGCTGGCAACGGGCCACGCACAGCCCGTGTGGCCTCCCCCAGTGGCCTTGGAATATGAGATGAGGTCAGAGAGGCAGGGAGGAGCCAGGTCAAGGAGAGGAAGAGCATCCGGAGGCCAGACCTGGAAGGCTTTGTAGGGGTTCAGAGATGTCCTTTTTTCTAATTGCTGTAGAAAGCCACTAGAATTTTAAGTAGAAGAGTGACAGGACCTGATTAATCTTCTTTCAAAGGTTGTTCTGTTTGCTGTGTGGAGAATGGATTTTAGGGAGCAAATATTGGAAGCTGGGAGTAACGAGACTGAGCAGGATGGCAGACCGTAGTGGAGTCTGTGTGTGTCACTTTGCTTAACACTTTGCTTAAAGGGGTTTCATTTGTCTGGAATTAGTGAATCAACTTAGAAATGCACTTATTTCTCCTGCTTTACCATCTATACACATACAGGGAATATAGATGGTTGCCAACATTAGAAACACAGCTGTTGCATGGCTTAAAGAAAGAAAAGGTTTATTTTCCTCCTATTGCAAGAAGTCCAGACGTACCTTATGGTTGCTTGATGTAAGCTTTACTTCCGGTTCTCTTAAGTCCAGCCAGGAATAAGGAGAGGCAGAAGAGAGGAGAAGGTCTTTCTCTTAACAAGGATTTGACCTTTGATGCAGAAAGGTCAGGAAGGTATTTTTACCAAAAACAAAACAAAACAAAACAATACCCACACACATTTGCCAGAACTGTATCACATGGCCAACCCTAACCATAAGGAAGACTGAGACATGAAGTATTTTTACCCAGGCACTTTGCCCTGGACAAAACTGGAATTCTCCTAGTGAAAAAAAAAAAAAGGAAGAGTGGCTAATACATAGGGACTAGTGGGGTCTGCCACTCTACCAGGGGTACTCTCTATCCTATGTAGCATATGTTCCCCTAAAACATAGCGATCAGCCACAATATGAAAATTGTGAACACATGTGCAGATACCGCTTTAAAATCCTAATGACACTGAAGATAGGCTCATCATCTGTAAAATATATACTCAGTTTGAGAATAGAATAGATTGTACTTGGAATGTGCTTTACTCTTCCCAGGCAGCAAAGTATCTTGCCATCCATTACATCGTGTTCCTTAGTCAACCTATGATGGGATCGATGGAATTGCAATTGCTGAATCCAGATGTGGACATTTTGGTCACTGGCTTTTGGTGATATTATTTCTTCCTATCAAGGCATTCTGTGACTAACATCAAGGTTATACTAAATGAAGCCATCCAGAAGGAGGTTAGAGGGCTCAGGAATAAAAACAGTTTTAAAAAATTAGAATGACATACAAAAATATATAGTTAAATTTAAGTTAGTTTAGAACTAGTGAAAAATAATCAAATTTCGAAGTCTATAAAGATGGCTGCAATGAGCTAAACATTGGGGGTGGGTTAGGGTATTTCTCAAGTGTTAAAATTTTATACTATTGTTAAATGTTTAGTAAGAAGCTATCTTTTCCATATATATATTTTGTGCTTCCCTACTCTCTATTATAATTTTATGCACTTTTACGGCAAGTATTTTCCAGTTTTCCCCTCCAGTTTTATAATTAAGTCAGTGGGAAAATAGCACTCTAATTGATGCAAAGTGTCTTTATTCCATCAAGCGTTTTCTCTATATTCCCTAAAAGGTATAGAGGACTGATCTTTGTGAGTTCTGGGATTCTAGCTCTAGTTCTGGGATTCCACATTTCCATTCTCTAGACATATTCCTAGATCTTATGAAAATGTAAGAACTAAAGCATGTCTGACCTGAAGCATGTGTATGTTTTACTTGAATAGGAGTGGGGTGGAAAGAAGAGAGGTTGACTGTTTCAGTCACTCTTAACAAGTACACCACCGTGGTAGCTAGTCTCTGAAGATGGTCACCCTGATGAACCATGCCTCCTGGCATGCAACTCATGCATAGTCCCCTCCCCTTGAGTCCAGGCTGACCATCTAAGGCTAGCATGTAGAAAACCTTGCAGGTTCTGCACAAAGGGGTTTCTTTGGAACACTTGTTTTGAAGGAAGTCACTTGTCATGTAAGAAGACATGTGAGAAGAATCTACCTTAAGATTTCCATGTTATGAGGAAGCCAAGACAGCCATGTGAGAGGCCACATGTATAGAGAAAGAGAAAGGCCCAGCCTGAGCTGTTCCAGCCATCCAGACCACGCCCCAGACAAGTGAGTGAGGAAGCCATCGTGGTTGTCCAGCCCTGCTACCATCTGACAGCAAACACATGTGAGACTCCAAATAAGCACTATTGAAACAGTAACAGAAATTGAAACAACAGAAATGTATCGCCTCACAATTCTGAAGGCTTTAAGTCCAAAATCAAGGTGTCAGCATGGTCATGCTTTCTCTGAAAACTCTAGGGGAGGATCCCCTCCCACCCCCGCTTCTTCCTAGTTTCTGGTGGTTGACAGCAATCCATGGTATTCCTTGGTTTGTAGGTATATTGTTCTAATCTCTGCCCCCATCTTCACGTGGTGTTCCCTCCCTGTGTGTCTATGCGTAACTTTCTCTTTTCCTATAAAGACACTAGTCATTGGATTAGGGTCCACCCTAGATGAATATGACTTCATCTTAGCTTCATTACATCTGCAAGGACCCTGTTTCCAAATAACATCATATTACAGTCCCATAGTAGGTTAGGACTTCAACATATATTTTGGAGGATAAAATTAAACCCACACCATCTTCCAATGCCTCTTTACTCAAACTGACTACCACAGTCCCACACATTTTCCCTCCATGCTCTCTCTGAATTCATCTCTGAATGTTCATTGTATTTCTCTGTCTTACGGGTCATGCTCTCTCCTCAGGGCCTCGAACATGCTCTGTTCCTTTTGCCTGGTACTGTCTTTCCTGAGATAGCTGTTCTCCACCTCCCATCCTCTTTCACCCTCTTCAGTCCCTTGCTTAGTAAGGCCTTCCTTGACTACCCTTATTTAAAATTCCTCCACTATCCCCTGACCATCTGACACTCTCTTCTTGGCTCCATTTTTCTTCCCTTCCAAGGTTATAGCTGTTATCATCCCCATTTCACAGTAAGTTGAAGTATCTTGCTCAGAATCATAGAGCTAGGAAATGGAGAAGGCAACTCCCTACAAGTTTACTCCAGAGATTATTCTCTTACTAAGTGTTCTGTGAAGTCTCTTGGTGACTATTTTCTATAGTTAATTCATTATCCACCTGGCTAGGATGTAAAAGACCCAGGCTCAGTGACAACTAACAGATGTCCTATGAAGGATAAACTACATTTTGCCTTGTTTTTAACTTTTTTTGTCAACATTCATAAAAGTCTGATTTTCAATGAAAGATTCAAGGCGGAAATTCTGAACATGAGAGTATAAACTGGTATTTTTATTTTCTTTGACCAGTGATCCAGAAGGCTGACTGAGCAATAAATCAAGAAGAGTTTATATTTTATTGAGTTCCCATCATGTCTACAACACCGGGGGGTCCTGGGACTTAAGGAACAGCACAGACCCATAGTTAAATGATTTATTTCACCAGGAAATATTGTTTATACAAATCAATCAGCAATAATTGTCAATGGCACCATTTCTGAACAAAGTCTGTTTATTGGCGTGATGTCACATAGACCATTATTTGTATGATGTCACATGCACACACATACATTTGTTTATTTGCCTGATGTCACACCAAGAAAAGGGTCACCCATGCCTAAAGAAGTTTCTGGGAATTACCCAAAGCTATAATATTATTCATAATAAAGAGTTACCATTCACTGAGTACTACTCATGTGCCAGTCACTATGGAAAGTGCTTTTGATGTATTGCTAATTTAATTTCCATAACAACATTGAGGAAGGTACTTTATCTCTGCTTTCCAGATGAAGAATCAGAGCATCTGGGATATTCAATAACCTGGCCCAAAGTCAGCCAGAAAGTCAGGATATGAAAATAGCTCTATAAGACTACAAAGCAAGACTATACAGAGATTGTGCAGTACATTTATTAACCTACGGTGAAAAATAGGAATGGAGCAGCCAAGAATATTCATGTTAGCTAGCTACAGACACTGTATCCCCTGTAAGAATGTCTAGACTGGTAACCATATTACTATGAGACATGGTATTTATGAGCATCAGGACACTTCTATCTTGGGCAGTCTTCAAAAGGCACACAAAATCTTTTGTTTTCCATTTTCTGTATTTCGTGCAAATCATCATCTTTTCATTATTTTGCAATTTGCTTCAGACTTTTCCACTACAGCTGCAAAAATGATAGTTTTCATCCTATCAGTTGGAATACTTTCAACAGGTCAAAAACGTTTTTCAGAAAGACACTGGCCATCTTGGTTGAATTTGGGACCACCTGACCTCTTGCTAAGCCACTTGTAAAATATCCCTCCCCCTCCTCCTCCAACTCAGATTTACAAGGCTCTGTGGCCACAACTGACTGGTGCTGGTGGCTGATCTCATAAGAGAACCCAAGAGTAAAGGAAGAAGAACAAGTCAGGATTCAGGATGAGGTAGCATCTGAGCTGAGTCTTAGAGAAAATATCATGGTTTTGTGAATGGAAAAAGTTGATAAAGGCACTCTAAGCACAGAAGAAAAATATTAAAAAGAAAAAAAAAAAAAGCCTATACATTCAGAGAACTGTAAGAGTTTAGTGCAAGGTAATGAGAGAATCAACAAGACTCAGTGAATGGGCAGATGTTGTAGACAAGGGATGGTAAACTGATTGGGCAATACACCATCCATTAACATTGCACTGGGGCCCAGGAGAAGGATTAGAACATTAGCTTTTATATATTGTTGGGTTTGGGATTCCAAACGGAGAGTCCTATGGTTGAGTGATATCCTCCAGCACAGCCAGCAGCCCAGGAAAAAAAAAAAAAATTGGCCTATAGGTAGTCTGATCCATAATTGAGGGTTTGCAGGCCAGAGGAGGGGAAAAGGCTGAGGGCCTAGCATGCTGGCCACAAAAGGAGGAAAGTGGTATAATGACCACATCATCAAGACCACTGGAGAATGAAGTGAGCAACAAACTGGGAGAAAGAGGGAGGGCTTGAGGGATTGGAGGTGTCTGTAAAAAACAACACAACAACACATGTACCTACCTATGAGTGAGGCGCTGGGCAGGTTTGAAAGTCAGAGGCTTTGTCTGAAGTTTGGTACCTCGTGGTTTAAGATTTCCAGAGTTGTAGAAGTGATGGCAACATTTCTAGTGGAGAAAGTTTATGACATTACCAAACACACCTCTACTGGTTCAGTCTCTGGTAGTTAACAAATGGCTGAGTGGTTTTCTTTTCTTTTCTTTTTTTTTTAAAGATTTTATTTATTTATTTGAGAGAGAGAATGAGATAGAGAGCATGAGAGGGGGAAGGTCAGAGAGAGAGGCAGACTCCCTGCTGAGCAGGGAGCCCGACGTGGGACTCGATCCCGGGACTCCAGGATCATGACCTGAGCCGAAGGCAGTCGCTTAACCAACTGAGCCACCCAGGTGCCCCGTTTTCATAGAAGTACATGAAATCCATGTGGTGGTCTTTGTTTTCTTCAAGGCTATCCTAACAAGTGGCCCCTGTGATCAATTGACATGTGTAATTTCTGCAACTTCCAGCTATTTGATAGAGAACTATTTAGTAGTAACCTCCTCCAGAAGTACTGAACAGATAAAATCCATCTATGAAATATGTTAATCAATAATGTAATTTGTTCTTTCACTCACCATATGGAAAGTACAGTAGAGTATGTCGTTTCCCAGATGTATTCGAGATTTTGATGTTTCATTTTTCTTTTCTTGAAGGGTTTTCTGATACATACTTTAAAGACATGATCCCTAAGTTAGGTTTTGACCTGTTGAAAGTCAGGCTCTCACATCCCTAAAAACAAATCACGTGGAAGACATGTTCAGCTCTTGAGACTGCACTGTGGGGACTCAGAAGGTGAGAGCTTTGCCAAATAGTTGCTGAAAGGCAAAGAGTTGATCTGCCCTAACATTTTTAATGCAAAGCAATTTTCTCTGCGATACCAGATTTAGACGAAAATCAACTCATTGAAAACTCATATAATAATTGCAATTCCCTTTGGGAGCAAGTTCAAGGGAAATATTACTTATGAAAATGAAGATAAATTATGAAATTAGAAATCAAGCTGTATCATAGGAAACATGAAACCAGTTCTTGGTACATTGTACTTGGATTTTGGGGGGTAAAATTGCTTCAGTCATATCTTAAACAGAAGTGGGTAACCATTTCAACCAACAGAAAGACAATACCATTCACTATTCAAAAGAGAGAACATATGTGATTTAACTTAAATAATTTTTCCTTGAATGTCTCTAATCCACCTTGTTTAGATGTCTCTTGTCTACCTTGTTTAAATGTATTACTTAAAGATTTCTATAAACCATAAACCACCAAGACAATGAAAGCTTTAACATTAACCTTGAATGAAATAATTATTAAGAAATGTTTTCTTGGGGTGTCTGGGTGGCTCAGTAGGTTGAGTGTCTGCCTCTGCTCAGGTCATGATCCTAGGATCTAGTCCCCAGTCAGGCTCCCTCCTCAGTGGGGAGTCTGCTTCTCCCTCTCACACTGCCCCTCCCCCAGCTCATGCTCTCTCTCACTCACTTTCTCTCTCTCAAATAAATAAATAAAATCTTAAAAAAAAAAAGAAAGAAATGCTTTCCTATCCTAAAAAGATTACATCAGACATGGCTTATATGTACTAAATTCAGAAAACATTATTATTCTTCTATACTCAGTTTCCTCATCTGTAAAATTACCTTATGCAAATGAGAATTAAATGTGGTAATATGTGTGAAATGTCCTATGCAAAAGTCCTAAATGGTAGCACATAAGATAAATCTGGAGGTAATTTTCTTTGAGCCACTTCCTGGTGGACCAACATTATAGACTCTTTGCTTACCAACATATTTAGGATGGCTATTTAAAACCAAGTAGAACACAATAGTGTTCTAAAAGTGTTCCCTTCACTAATCCTTAAGAGAGATATACCATAATGTTTTCTTCATATGACTGGATAAGACTTAAAATGTTTAGAAAAATGGAATGTGATGAGAATTTTTTAAACTCCATTAGTGACCTTTTCAGACTGGGAACTTTTAAAAACTTCATCATTAAAATTTCAGTGTCTTAATCTATTCAGTCCTCTATGAAGAATGCCATAGACTGGTTGGCTTATAAACAACAGAAATTTATTTCTCACAGTTCTGGAGGCTGGAAATTCCAAGATCAAGGTCTTGGCAGGTTCAGTGTCTGCCAACATCCCATTTCTTGGTTCACAGATGGCTATCTTTTTGCTATATTTTCACATGGCAGAAGGGGCAAGGGAGTTCTCTGGGGCCACTTTTTTAAGGCACTAATCCCTTTCATGATGGCTCCATCCTCATGACCTAAACACCCTCCAAAGGCCCCACCCCCTAACACCATCACATTGTGGATTGGATTCCAACATATGAACCTGGGGTGGGGGAGGTAGGGAGAGACACAAACATTCAGTCCATAGCACTCAGTGGATAACATGTCTCCATCTGATGTTGTATCAGTATATTGTTAGTAAAGTAAAATTGGCACATAGACTATTGTTCATCATGTGGCTCACCCTCCTAGTCCTTCATCTGAAGACCGCCAAAAAGCTAAACTAACTCTTGACCAGGTGAGAACAGAAACATAGGAAAAACCCAGAATTTGGAAATACTCACGTAGGTGATTATTTCATTTAAGTTGTACTATAACCTTTTTACAGCCCTTAAAAAATTCGAATGTAATGCTCTTGATAGTAAGACATGATTTGGGTAATTAGAAAAGAATGAGACCAAATTCTATGATATGTTCTTTCTTATTATGAATGTGGCAAACAGTGAACACAATTATAGAAGTGCCAGTCTTTGTTGGCATCTAGAAAGGTTGTTTTTCTCATGAAAGAAATGGCAGAGTTTTGTAGAATCCCTGTCTTTCTGCAGCTAGAATTTCATTAAATTCATTCTTTTGGTATGTCTTGATCACTGACTTTTCATTTTCCCTTGTTAACTCTATGGGTGTGCCCCCCAGTGGTACCTTGCAGGGGCCAAAAGTAGAGACTATCACTTTTTTTTTTTAAAGATTTTATTTATTGGGGCCCCTGGGTAGCTCAGTTGGTTAAGCTTCTGACTCGATTTCGGTTCAGGTCATGATCTCGGGGTCCCGAGATAGAGCCCCACATCCGGCTCCACCGTCAGTTCTCAGTCTGTTTGTCCCTCTTCCTCCCCAGCTTGCTGTCATGCACATGCTCTCTCTCTCTCTCTCTCTCTCTCAAATGAATAAATCAATAAAATCTTTTTTAAAAGATTTTTATTTATTTACTGAGAGTGCAAGTGGGGGGAGGGGCAGAAGGAAAGGGAGGAAGAATCTCAAACAGACTCCAAACTGAGCACAGAGCCCGATGCAGGGTTTGATCCCATGACCCTGAGACTATGACCTGAGACAAAATCAAGAGTCTGACGCTCAACTGACCGAGCACCCAGGCGCCCTGAGACTATCACTTTTCTGAAGGAAGAAATCCTACCCAGAAATTCTACTTCTGGGAAATAAAACCACTATGTTGAAGAGATAACTGCACCCCCATGTTCATTGCAGCATTATTTACAATTGCCAAGACATGGAAAGAAATTAAGAATTCATCTGCAGAAAAATGGATGAAGAAAATGTAAGATATATATATATATGATTTATTTATATATGATTATATGTAATTTTTTATATGACATATATAATGGAATACTATTCAGCTGTAAAAAAGAAGGAAATCCTGCCACTTGCAATAACATGGATGAACACTGAGGGCATTATACTAAGTGAAATAACTCAGAGAAAGACAAGTACTATATAATCTTGCTTATACATGAAATCTAAAACAAACAAACTCATAGAAAAAATATCAGATTTGTGGTTTCCAAATGCTGGGGGTGAGGAGTGGGAGTATTGCATGAAGCTGGTAAAAAAGGTATGAACTTAAATAGTTGTAAGATAAATAAGTACTGAGAATGTAATGTATGGCATGATGACTGAAGTTAACATTGCTGTACGGTATCTGAAAACTACTAAGAGAGTAAATCCTAAAAGTTCTCATCACAAGGAAAAAATTTTTTTTAGCTCTTTGAGGAGATGGATGTTAACTAAACTCCTTGTGGTGATCATTTCACAATAGATGTAAGTCAAATCGTTATGCTGTTCACATTCAGCTTACACAGTGCTGCATGTCAGCTATCTCAATAAAACTAGAAAACGGAAAGAAAGAGAAAATCCTATAGTCTCAGCAAATTATGAATATATCAATTTGTTAAAGACTTTTGCCAAATTTCATGCCAGTTATTTTTTTTTTTGACAAATTGTAAATTTTGGTGCGCTACACAAGGAGCAAGCGGGCTCTCCCACAATTGATGCTTGGTACACACTGACATTTTCTTAGAAACTCAGAGATGCAGCAGAAGATTGGCAACTCTTATGGATAACCACTCTATGGAGAGGAACTGTGTGAATTCACCTAGATTCAGTTTTATTAGTGTACATACTGGATACCAAATGAGAGGTATTTAAAAAGGAGATAGGTTTCAGGTTCCTTCTCTGTCATCTTAATGATTTGAAGGCAATGCTTAAAAAGTAGGAAGTGTAGCTCTCTGCTACCAAATACAGAGAGCTAAACATTCTCTGTTTCATTGTTTTCAGATGGATAATTAAATGATCTGGTGTCACTATCTGTCTACGCTCATCAAAGCTGATCTGATCAGCTAGTTACAATAGTTACATGCTGGCTCCAAGGCAATCACCATCCTAAATAGCAAAAAATAAAGTTAAAAATAGTAGTTGTTGGGAGCACCTGGGTGGCTCAGTTGGTTGAGCTTCTGCCTTCAGCTCAGGTCATGATCCCAGAGTCCTGGGATCAAGCCCTGCACCGGACTCCCTGCTCAACAGGGAGTCTGCTTGTCCCTCTCCCTCTGTGGCTCCCCTTGCTTGTGCTCTCTCTCTCAGATAAATAAATAAAATCTTAAAAAAAAAATTCTGGCAGGTGAGTGTGGAGATTTATTTGTCTCAGCCATCCAAGACAAGCCTCCTAAGTAAATTCCCTTGCTTATCAAACCTGCCACCTACCAATCTGGAGTGGTCTGCTTCTTTCTTTGGTCTCTCCTTACCCTCCTTGTGCAGGGGCTAATTTGCAAACCAACAGTAGCTGAGTTTCCACGTGATTTTCATTTTTTAAAAAGTGAGTCAAAATTAATTATTCTAAAACCAAAATAATCACTTTTAACGGGTGGC
Organism: Neomonachus schauinslandi; assembly: GCF_002201575.2. Taxonomy (NCBI): domain Eukaryota; kingdom Metazoa; phylum Chordata; class Mammalia; order Carnivora; family Phocidae; genus Neomonachus; species Neomonachus schauinslandi. The sequence continues at coordinate 144,605,313 of NC_058406.1, forward strand.
CTCCAATATTTAATTGGCAAGTATCTGTCAATTCTCCATATGGAATCAAATCATTCCATGATCCAGAGTTGCATTTTTCTCACTAATCTTCATCTGATTTTTATAAGGAGCTAAATGACTTTGAATTAAGTAACCTGTGTTTGTTTCACTGAAACTATCCTATGGCTACCACAGGCAGTTGGCAATGATTCGTTTGAAAACACTCCAAAATCAGTTGGTATGGGATTGGTACAGAATTGGGCTTTGGAACCTCAATCGGCCATGGTCATAAAAGGTCAAGTGGACCCAGAAGTTTCACTGCATAAAAGCTTGTCCAACCTGTTCTTCAGACTGCCTTAGTATCAGCAGAAGGGCACTGGTTGTTATTGTCATGAGCCATTCTTCCTTTGACCCATTTATCTACTTATTGAATCCAGTTATGGATGAAGCGCTTTTTGAAGCCATGACCTCAAACACTTTTGTAAGGAGTTGGGTTATAAATAAACTATGATAAGAAGAATAATAGCTACTATTGACAACCATCCATTTATACCTTAGTCTTTCAAGAAGCCCATAGAGATTACCCAGGGTTTTAGTTTAACAGTGGAGATCCAGGATAGTTAGGCGAGTTAAATATGTGTCAGGTGAGGGTGAATCTATAATTTCTGATTCTCTGTTTCATATTCTCTCCACTATTCCAGGATGCTGCTTGGGTCACGTGCCTCGGATTTTTTAGGGCAATGGTTCCAATTCTCATCCTGTCACCAGAATGAACAGCTGGAATCCTATCTTCTGCCAGATTATCACTAGGAACCGTGAAGGTAAGGCTTCCCTTTCTCTCACCCTGACCCTTTCACAAACCTGAAAATTTTCTTTTTTTTTTTAAGATTTTATTTATTTGAGAGAGAGAGCAAGAGGGCACAAGCCGGGGGCAGAGGGGCAGCGGGAGAGGGAGAAGCAGGCTCCCCGCTGAGCAAGAAGCCTGATGCAGAGCTTGATCCCAGGACCCCGGGGCCATGACCTGAGCCGACGGCAGACGCTCAACTGACTGAGCCACCCAGGCACCCCAAACCTGAAAATTTTCTAAACAAAGATTCCTGTTTGATGGATGTTGTTCAGATAAACAAAAAAAGTCTACATTTGGGTTTTTAACAATGAATAATGGTAAAGATATTTCATAATGTAGTCAAATGCTCATATCCCATTCACACGGTTTGTAGTTGCATTAGAAATCTGAGAGTTGTTTTAAGTATCTGTAGCTGGCAAGAAAGAACAGAAGGAATCCAAAATTAAGGATTAAATCCACCCAAGAGGCTATTATCCAAAGGAAACTCCTTTCGTTCTCTGATAAAGACTTCCAAAGTGAACAACAGCCAAGGCTTTTTCCCCCCACCTCCTATCAGAGATTGTGTCCCTAATTTTAAAAGTCTAATAGTTCTGGCCTCTTTCTGGATCCATCTATGCTCTATCTGGACTCTCTCTGCCAAAGAAACTCAGGGTCTGGTTTTGTTCAATTGTACTTTGCTCTGTGCTTTCTTTTTATGTACCCTTTAAATGGTCATTTTGACTATAGTTCTCATCAAACAAAAGATGTCTATCTTTTATTGTTTGGAGATACTGCCTCTCAAAGCATTTACAGCAATAAGAAGAGAAATTCCACAGGGACCGGCTACCATAAACATGTGCAGGTTAAAGATATGTGTACATATTTTATATTTGATATATTCAGTTCCATGTATGAAAAGGCCTAAGTAAATTTATGATGTTCTATCGCAAGCTATGTGATTTTTATAGGCTCCAAGGAAAAACTTTTGCTTCTTCATATCAGATGTATAGCGAACAAAAGACGCTTGCCTTCTAAATGCACCTGATCGGACTGAAAGTCTAAGTATTTAAGCAGTATTTTGACGTATACTCTGATGCCAAAAAATGCATTGGTTTTGTCTAGGTCTCCTCTGTCACAAGATTAAAGATAGATGGAGTTACTGTTCACTTTATTATCAATCCTGCAGTGTAACATGCAGATTATGTGATTTGCAAATTTGGCCTGCCATGATCTGGAGTCAAGAATGGTGGAAAGGAGTGCGTGTCCCCAGTGATGCCCACATGAGCTCCTCCTAGGACAGAGGTGGAGACGGTGAGGCTGAGGGCAGAACACCACAGGGATGCAGTCTCTACGGGCCTTAGTTGATGAGAAGTCTTGGGCATATTGCCAGAAGGTTCAGGGAGCTGTCTCTGGTCAGCCTGTGTCGGTTTGAACCCAGCTCCGTAAGTGTACAAACAATGTTCTCTTAAACAAGAGAACTCTAAGTCTCAGTAGCTGCATCTGTAAAATGGGAAAACAATCGTAGCCACCTCATAGAATTGTTGAGATTTAATAAGAATAAGAAACGTACATAAAGTTCTTGTTCAGAGACATCCTTATAAAATAGTAGTTACTAAATCAGACTCTAGCCTCAGTCTAGCCCAAGTTTTCAACATAAACCTGTGCAAGGTTTGCATACTATCTGTGCAAGTCTCTTAACTTCTAGCCTCAGTTTCTTCTTTAGGAACATGGAAATAGTAAATAATAACAGTAGCATTGTTGCGTGGATGACATTAGTTAATTCACATAAAGCACTTAGAAAAGTGCCTAATGCATGATAAGTGCTCCAAGATACTAGCTGTTCTTATTAGAGTTCCTAAAAATGTTAGTTGGAAAGCATCCAGAGCCAAAGAAACAGTGCTCACATTCAATCATTTGCGTATCTAGTTCCACAGCAAAAGGAAAGAGAAACATCCTCTCTATCAGTGCTCCCTCTTGTCTAAACCCATTTGGCCTGCTCCGAGGAAGAAGAAGGTGTACTTGCTTTGGTTGTGGGGGAAAGGGGAGGGGGCGCACATTCGGCTCTTGCATCCTGACCCATCCTGACCCGTCTGTGTAGCCATACCTCCGGAATGTGGTGTGCGTTGCCCTCCAAGCTCTGACATCAAATGGTTTCAGGCACCTTCATTTCCCTGACCGGTATTAGGATGGACTCTCTGTTGCCTGGACTATGTCGGAGAGTTCTTACTTAGACTTTCATCTTTATTCATGGAGTCCACAGGTGTGGTCCCCACTCTTGGTGAGCAGTGGTCTGTGGCTTGGCACTTGACAAAGGTAATTTTACTGGATGATGAATCTTAACTAGATGTTACAGCTAACAACTCCATTGTCTGTAAGTGGATAGGGTTTGAGATACAGCCAGGTGTACCCGTCCTGAGAAGAGACAATACTGCGGGGTGTGTTACCAGTGTAATAAAGCATGTGCTTGCTGTCAGTAATATTTATCTCCTTAAAAGATACACATGGTTGGCAATACAGTTCTTTGAACTGTGGCATATTAAGCCCTTGGACTCACGGCTTCAGCTATATCAATATGATGAGCATCTTACCCAAATGTTAGCCTTTCTCACTTATCACTCAAGGACATCCTGAAAACGCAGGGCTGTGTATGTGTAAGGAGGGACGAAGGTGGCTTGAACAAAGAGAGAGGGAGGGGTGCAGAAAGGACTGTGGGGCTAGATTTCGGTAGAAGGCAATTCCCTAAGGAACTTTTACTATTATGGGGTTCATAATCCATAAAACTGGACCTTTTTTTTTCCAGAGAAAAAAGCATCTACCATCTTGTGAAACTGGGTGTCTGTAAATTTCTCCTAAGTTTCTCAGCAGCAAAAGTTGTAATTGCCATTTTGTTGAGGTAAGAGGACTTTCTATATAGTTAATTTACTGCATGTCTCTCCAGGCTAGGAATGCAGCACAGGACTCTTTACATTAACTGAACAATCAGATGGTAAGAGAATCACTTGGGCCATTTGCTGTGTGAAGTGAATATTTTTTGATGATAAAATAAGTAATTCCATATGTACATGAACTGTTAGTATTTGATTCCTGTTTCTCTTGTAATGTCCTTGGTCTTTCTTTTGAATCAATTAGGTCAGTCTCGGGGGAATAAAAAAAAGAAAAAGAAAGAAAAACAGACCATAGTTGAAGCCAGAACACTCTAATACTGTCCACTCAACATATGGTGTTTATAGATCTTGAAAACAGAGTCAGGAAGAATGCTTCAGCTTAGAAGGGCTCTCTCCACATCAGAGATGGTTTTAATTTGTTAGCTTTTTAAATCTTTGGTCCTGGAGTAGTTCTTATTACAGTCAATAAAATGGTTAGTGAAATGACGGTTAAATACCATAATTATACTCATTAAATAAGATTTGTATGCCCCCACTGGTATGCAAATAGGCTACTTTGTACTGTTTTTTACTTTATATATGTAAATATACATATATGTATATATATACATATTATTTATATATATACTACTATATATTACATATAAATACATGTGTAATATATTTATGTATATAAATTTATGTATTTATAAATTATATTTATGTATATATAAATATATACATATGTATGTATGTCTAGTAGGAGAATGGTAGATTAGCCAAAGACAGAGGACTCACCCAGCAACTCCACACCCCTTTTAAGGCACAACGGGAGAAGTTGCCATGCCAAGGTAGAGCTAGCTAGAAAATCTCTGCTCTCAGCCAGGGTGGCACCGCTGACCTTTGACTCCACGGGAAAACCCGCCCTCTTTCCAAACCCTCTTGGTCCAGACAACCCAGCACAGATGGCAAGAGCAGCTCTCCGAGCCAGCTGGTGAGAACAGTCAGGCAGACATCTGCAGGTGAAGCCCGGGAGGGAATCACGGCTGGAAGGTCATTGAAAGTCGATGCACAGAAAGGCTGTTTCCCCGGCAGCAGAAATTACCCTGTAAGACCTATGCAGGTCCACATAGGCAGTAGGCCAAGGGCAATGTACACCACATACTTACACCATCTTAAGAAGGGGATCCAGGGCCTGGTGTCTATTAAAATCCCAAACACCTAAATCATATCTGACTCTAAGATTATAACAAGCTTCCATCTAAGGTTCTGAGCACGAAACAGCCCTAAGAACAAGAATGTTAGCACATTAAAATCACCTGGGGAGTTCTTAAAAACCCCAATGCCCAGGCTATATCCCAGACGAATTAAATCAGAATCTCTGGGGCTGGATCCAAGAATCAGTACCTATCTCTAGCTCCCACAGAGGACAGGGATCAGATGTAAAGGATCACTCCCCCAAGCATAAGCCTGGAGTGTTTTCTTAGTGTGATGAGTTAGGAGAGGTGGAGACTGAGCTCTGGACTCCCAAAATTAAAACTTAAGCTAATGGCTGTAGAGATGTCATCTTCTTCCAAGAGATTGCATTTTAAGGAAAAGAGAACAGAAATAGAGACCTGATTATAAGCCCCAACTTTGCTAGTCACTTCAATTGAGAACCTCAGTTTCCCGGTCTGTATAATAAGAGAGTTGGATAAATTGACCTCCAAGGTCCTCCCATTCCTCCTATTTCTGTTGTCAAATTTTAGTGTAAAACTTTGCACAGTCTGTTCTTTTCTTTCTAAAATCTGTTAATTGATTTTTCCTGATGATTAGAAAGTAAGAATATATAATTCTCCCTCCCCCACCTTTCCAAATATCATGTAATTGTATATAAAATATTTTTAAAAATTAAAAAGACACAGCCCTGTTCTCATCACTTCTATTCAGCATATAGGAGATTCCAACCAGTGCAACTAGAGAGGAAAAGGAATTATAAAGCCTACAAATTGGAAAAAAAAAATAAAACTTTTTGGTTGAAGGTGATATAATTGTCTATGTTGAAAATCCAAAGAATTTACCCTTCCCCCAAAAAAAGACTATTGGATCTAATGAGTGGCTATAAGGTCAACATTCAAATATCAGTTGTATTTTTATATTTAAGCACTGAAAACTCACAAATTAAATTTTTGGGATACTATATAACACAACATCAAACAAGTGAACTAGTTAGAGATAAATCTAACAAAAGTTGTATGTTAAATCTAAGAAGATGCATATGTTAAAACTACAAAAACACTGATGAGAGTAATCAGAGTATATGGTGTTCATGGATTAGAAGGATCAAAGTTGTCAAAATGTCAATTCTTCCCAAACTGATCTATATAGATTCAATGCAATTTCAATCAATAACCGAAAAGGTTTCAGTAGAAACTGAAAAGCCAATCTAACATATGGAAATGCAAAGGATATGGAATAACCAGAACAATTTTGAGGGGAAAATAAAAAAGTTGAATCATTCACAATACCTAATTTCAAGACTTACCATAAAGCTTCAGTAATCAGGACAGTGTGACAAGACGAATTCGACTTTCAGGGTAAGGTGGGGGCAGGAAGAGATGGACTGAAGAAGGCACCTGAGTCACACTACATGTGCCCACTAGTATGGTCAAGGGCCCCACCTATGCATTGGACCTATTTTTGTAAATAAAGTTTTATTGGAATACAGCTATGCATGCCATTTGCATATATACTGCCCATGGCTGTTTATTATCACAATGTCCAAGTTGAGTATTTGCAACAGAGTCAGAGGCCCTATGGATACGTTTGCCAGATACAGCAAATAAAAAATATAAGAAGCTCAGTTAAATTTGTATTTTGGATAAATTAAAAAAATAATTTTTATTATACATAGGACCCATGCAATAATCAAGACATACTTATACAAAAAAAAGTTTGTGATTTATCTAAAATTCAAATTTAACTGGGTATCCTGTATTTTATCTCTATGTACAAACTCAGAGACTAAAATATTTACCCCTTGAACCTTTATAGAATAAGTTTACCAACTGCGGGTTTAAATAAAGAAGAAAACTTTCTTTAAAAATTAATTATATTGTCGGGGCGCCTGAGGGGCTCAGTCGGTTAAGCGGCTGCCTTCGGCTCTGGTGATGATCCCGGGGTCCTGGGATTCAGCAGGGAGCCTGCTTCTCCTCCCTCTGCCTGCCGCTCCCCTTGCTTGTGCACACTCAATGTCAAATCAATAAATAAAATCTTAAAAATAAAATAAAATAAAATAAAAATTAAAATTAATTATATTGTCAATATTTTAAATCACTTCAAATTGTTCTATCATTAAAATAAGTCACAAAATTAATAAAGCATAAGTGTATATTGAGCTTCTTTTAGCTACCAAGGTTAAAATTATGACACCTAAAATTCTAACAAGTTCACTAAATTTTTCACCAGCTTCAAAACTCCTAGTAAACACCTCAAAATGGGGGGCAGGGGGAGGATACACTGTAATTTGGAGCAGTGGATCACAAATATACACATCAGATTTACCTAGGATGCTTTAAAAAAAAAAATACAGATTCTTAGGCTGGAGGACTGCTGACTTACATGCATCTGACTCAGCCAGAAGGCTTGTTGAAACACAGTGCTGAGCCCCACTCCACAGAGTCTGATTCAGTAAGTCTGCCTGGCGACTCAACAATGTCTAACAATGTTTCCAAGCGATGTTGTTACAGCTGGCTTGGGGACCTCATTTTGAGAAAAAAATGCTTTAGAGAATTTTATGTACCTAATTTGTGGCTTTCTTAAGTTCAGATCTAGATTATTAACTAAATCAGTAATATACAACATAATGGACTTCGTTACCACAAAGTGGATTGTATTATTATCCCACCAGGCTATCAATTTACCTAAACAAAGGATGAAAAAGTTTTTATATGTGTTTTTCAAACAATGTATTGTCATACCCCAGAATGTTCGAATCTTATCAAAAAATATTGAGAATGTGATCAAACCCGTAAGTCTTAAATATGCCATGGAAGGGTTATTGTAAAAATAGAACTACCTACTAATAAACTAGTTTGGCAAAGTAATGAAATACTTAGCAATAAATTTAACTAAAGAAATGAAAAACTTATTCAATGAAAACTACAAGCATTGTTGAAAGGAATTAGAGATCTAAATAAATAGAAAGATATCCCATGTTTATGGATTAAAAGGCTTAATATTGTTAAAACAAATTAATCTACAAACCCATCTTACTTCTTTGAAGAAATTAGCAAATTAACCCTAAAGTTCATGTGGAAATGCAAAAGAACCAAAATAGCCAAAAAAATTTGAAAGAACAATGTTGGAGGGTTCACATTTCCTAATTTCAAAACTTACTTGAAATCCACAGTAAACAAAAGAACATGGTACTAGCATAAAAATAGACATATAGAAAAATGGAATATAATTGAGAATCCAGAGCTAAACCCTCACATTTACAGTCAACTGATTTTCACAAAGATGGCAAGACAATTAAATAGTCTTTTCAACAAACAGTCCTGGGACTGCTGGGCATTCTCATGGCAAATAATAAAATTGGACCTCTATCTCACACCATATACAAACAGTAACTCAAAATGATCAAAGAACTAAAACTAAGAGGTAAAAATTATGAAAATATTAGAAGAAAACTTAGATGTCAATTTTTGTAACCTCAAATCAGGCAAGGGTTTCTTAGCTACAGACAACAGCAAAAGAAAAAAATAGATAAACTGGATGTACTCAAAATTAAAAACTTTTATGCTTCAACGGACACTATGAGAAAGTGAAAAGGCCACTCCCAGGAGAAAAGTTTTGCAAATCATATATCCAATGAAGGACATGTATCTCGAGTATACAAATAGCTTCTAAATCTCAATAATAAAAAGACAAATAAGCCAGTTAAAAATGGGCGAAGGATCTGAATAGGTAGCTCTCCAAATAACCAATAAGCACATGTGAAGATATTCAGCATCATCAACCAACAGGGAAATGAAAATCAAGACCACAGTGATATACCACTTCACAGCCTCTGGGATGGCAATAGTTAAATCACACACACACACACACACACACACACACACACACACACAGCACAGAAAGAGAGAGAGAAAATAACAAGTATTGAAGAGGATATGGAGAAATTAGAACTATTATACACCACTGGTGGGAATGTAAAATGTTGCAGCCACTTTGGGAAACACTCTGGAAATTTTTGAAATGCTAAACCTTTAGCTACCATATGACCCAGTGTTCCATTCCTAGATATTTATCCAAGAGAATGAAAATATGTGTCCACCTAAAAAAGTGTACAAGAATGTTCACGGCAGCATCATTAATAATAACCAAAAGGTGGGAACAACCCAAATGTCCATTAACTAATGACTAAATAAATAAAATGCGGTATACCCCTACAATGGAATATTATTCAGCAATACAAATAAAGTATTGGTACATGCCACAACATGGTTGGACTTTGAGAACATGATACTAAGTTCAAGAACCAGTCTCAAAGGATCACATATCGTATGAATCTATTTATATGAAATGTCTAGAACTGGAAAAAGTATAGAGTCCAAAAGTTGATTAGTGGTCACCTTAGGTTGGTAGGAGTGTGGGGGATTAGAGAGTGACAGCTAAGGGGTGTGGGGCTTCTTTTTAGGGCAATAAAAATGTTCTAAAATTGTGGTGAAGGATACACATCTCTGAATATATCTGGAAGGTGTTGAATTGTACACTCTAAAAGAATAAAAGTCACTAAAGCTTCTAAAAGAGAACCACTAATGTTAAGGACATTGTCCTGAAATAAAATCTATTGGGCATTTTGAGGTTCAGGCACCAAGTTCTATTTTCTAATTCTATTTGAAAACATGCCCTTGAACTTACATTGAATTGCCTGTTTCTTGCTTAATTTTGCAGTTTTCGTAGTAAAACTTCAGTACCACATATTTCCACTGTTTGTGCAAAGAAGCAGCCTTTGCTTCAAATAGATGTTTCTATTAACACTATGCCTAATTATTGAAAATAAACATGTGCAAATATGAGCTTCTGCTGACTGCCTCTCAACCTATCTTTTCCTCCTGCTGATTCATGCTGAGGGGCCTCGGCTTACTAGAGCTTGCCAGGGACCCTGGTTGGAATGAACATGCCCTTAACTGGCAGGATTGTATGGAGTCCATCTTGAGAATTTAAATTTAAATGTTTTCATCATCCTGATAAAGAAAAAGCATAAACGTATATATGTAATAAAACAAATAAGGAAAGTTCTGCTCAAAATAAAAAGCTCAGCTCATGAAAGACTGCATTTTAAGATCATCCTCTTTTTTTTTTTTCATGAATGCAAGATCAATGTCCCCAGTCAATGTCCCGACACCAAGGTCATGAACTGTGTGTTTGTGTCGGCATGACAGAATATTTAAATAAATTTTAAAAAATAGCCAGACACCTAATAATTTGACTAACAATATTGACAATTTCTGAAGTGTGCTAAGAGCTTCTTTTCTCCTTTTTGTTTTCCTTTTAAGTTTTCAAGGCATTAATCACCTTCCTTTCCAATAATTTGTATTTCACACCATTTTTGAGGGTGCCACAAATTTCCAACCCTTACTTTCACACATTGTATCGGGACCATTCTCATACTAGGCCGATGAACTATCATGAGTGACTGGGAAAGTGTTCTCACACGGCACAGAATCCTTGGAGGTTTCTACCAAGTGGAGCACAGATACTCCTTTGTAATAGAAAGGATTTAAGTCAATATATGGAACCAGTATATGAAATAAAATATTGTATTTTCCCTTCAGTGATAAAAAACATGAACATGAAAGAATTTAGCAAGATAATACACGCCAAAGGATCCTGTGAATGGCAAGGTGTTATCCAGAGATTAGTTAACACTGGTTGTAATAACAGTAACAATTTCCAAGAACATATCCATTGTTTCTCATTTGTAAGCTGCGAGAGTGGGGGAGTTCTTAAGACTAACATGTCAATCTATAGAGTTCCAGAGATATGAAATCAGAAATCAAATCAAATTTACGCAGATTTGGAACCACAGCATATTGCCATTTTCCTAGAAAAGAAAGTATGTTTTGCTTTCCAACACGATTTAATGGTAAAAGATTCTGTCACTGCTGAACCTATGGAGACCTAGAAGATCATCAATAAACAGTGATAAGTAGGTTCACTCCCAAGGAAAAATGCCCAGCCTCTGCTAATGAGATTTCCTAGTGCAATAATGAGCCAAATTTGATTTTATTTCATTCAGTGACTTCACAGCCTCTAAATAAAAAGTTCTTGCAAACTTCTGCAGTTTAAAAACTACAAGGGTGGGGCGCCTGGGTGGCTCAGTTGGTTAAGCGACTGCCTTCGGCTCAGGTCATGATCCTGGAGTCCCGGGATCGAGTCCCACATCGGGCTCCCTGCTCAGCGGGGGGTCTGCTTCTCCCTCTGACCCTCTTCCCTCTCTTGCTATCTGTCTCTCATTCTCTCTCTCAAATAGATAAATAAAATCTTTAAAAAAAAAAAAAAAAAAAAAACTACAAGGGTGATCAAAATGGGGTTTTTAAGTAAATGCTTTAAGTAAGTTGAGTATGAATATCCTCTCTATAATATTTGTTTTCTGGGAAAACAAACTTAAAGTTCAATTGTTTGGAAGAAAGGGAATCATTAATAGTAAGAAATAAGGGCTTCTGGATTTCGACTGATCCCTTCTTCCTCCCTATGAACTTATAGCTGTGAATGATTAAAAATACTTTTTAAAACTTGCTATTTAAATGAAGGTACAAATACAGCTGATAAATAGTTATGTTAAGCCCCAAACTAAAAACTAATTTCGAAATACTGTGAGGCCCACATACCCATATCTCTTCACTTTGTGGTTAATAAACAAACCAACCAACAAAGCTAGGTTGAGCAATTCCCCGGCCTAAAATTTGTTCTTGTGTCTATTTTTTTAGGCAATCATATAATTTTTCTCTTATTTTTGCTAGGTGAATAATAAAGTACTTGTAATTTTTCTGAGGTCCCCCGCTCTAAATTTCCAATAATTGAATTTTTAGAATTAATGACTTAATTTTTAGACTAAAAATCCTGAAAATGCTTGGTTCACTATGGAACTGTAGGAAAAATGCCTCAAAATATAGAACTTTCTCTTACTTCTTCAATAAAATAATATTCTATAGAATCCAAGACTCCACAAACAGCAAGAAACACCAATGTTTTATGTGCATTAAAAAAGAAATACCAGTTAAACTGTGGTACCACACTTCTTAAAACTTAACACTTCTATTTTACATTTAATCCAACATATCATTGAGACTTACTTGGACATAGATATTTATCATCATATTCCTATATAGAAAGGAAAATATAAGCAACATCAATCCATTATGGCCTTAGTAAATCTTGGCATGTGGCAGGCAGTCCTGTAACATACATCATCAGTAGCAAAATAACACAGCTTCTTCTTTGGGGCATCTTCCTTTCTAAGATCCCACAAAGCATGTGGTTATTGCATAATAAGAAAGTGTGAAATTGTGGCTATTCCTTCAGGGATGAATATTTGCTTCACTGTATCACAGTTATGCTTCATTGCCCTGTTTCTGCATCTTTCTGTTTTGATGCCAAATCATAGTGTAATACGTTTGATACCATTTTGCGTAGCATTTATACTCAACACATGCACCAGACTCCACTGAAATAACAAGAACAGCAATGACCAAGTTCACACATAAGCAAACAGCAACTACTATGTCATGATTGGCCCCTGAGCATCGACTGTTAGATGCAAGCTGATTTTAAAGATGTTAAAATGAGAAAACAGGTGAATCTTAGAATTGATGGAATCCAATAACAATCCCTTTTATCTGTGTCATGTTGGCTATAGCCTGAACTTGGTAATGAGATACACATGGGTACTGACTCAGTCATTTCATGACTGTGATGCTGGGCAAATTACTTAACCACTCTAAGCCTTAGGTCTCTCATTTAAAATATGTATTATAGTGATAGCTACTATACAGAATTATTGTAAGGATTAAGCAATATAGTTTCTACATTAACTGCTCATTAAATATTAAGTACTATGATTTTTTATTATAAGCATTACCTGTTTGGGATTTCACAACTAGCTGTGAGGTAGATAGGAAGACAATATTATCCCCATTTTGCCACGGGAGAGAACAAAGATTAAAGAGATTATAATCTGCCAAGATCACAAAGCCAGTAAGTGACATGGTGGGAATATTAGCATGTCCTCCTTATCTCCCTCCCTGACAGAAGCTGGTATATGTACATAAATGGTCCTATTCCCATTTAAAAAGTGGAATTCACTTGAAGAAGATAAAAATGATGTGAGCGTTGTGGATGCTTCTGGTCCTCTGGCAGCCCACTCCTCTTCCTTCTAAGAACAATACCCCTTCTCAACTTTTAAACCATGTGCTTTGAATTGGGCCTCAATTCCAAGTTCCAGGGATGGAACAGAAGGCCTGGATCTAACCACTCAGAATTTTGAATTCCCGTGGCTGCAGAGGTTGATCCAGGAATAGGCACTTAACTCAAGGCAACTAAATCAGAATAGATTAGAGCTAATTTCAGGACTTTTCTTGGAATAACCAGAGGAGGTATTTAAACAGACAGGACATTCCCCTTCTCTGTTTGGCTTTAACTAAAGGAGGTGTGAGGGCTGGAGCAGCTGCTGCTGTCTTGTAACTACATGGATCCTACAAATGAAGCCAAAACGTGGAAGAAAGCATGGCCAAGCTGGGCAACAGATAGACACCAGCTATTAAAGCCAACATGTGAGCTTCTAAATCCAACCATCTTGAATTTAGCCCTAGTTTTTAATTCTCAGTTATTTGAGACAGTAAATTTCTTTTCTCTGCACCAAATTATAACCTCGGCCTTTTGAACAAGGGGCTTATTAAGGTAGGGCAGTATGAGCCAAAAAGGATATATGTTTGACAGGCATCATGACTGCCAGGTCCAATACATAACTCTTTATCTTTGTTCTGGAAAAGCAAAATTATTCCAATCGTAATGATTGAACACCACCAATGGGCAGTGTATGCAATTCCAAGAGCAGTAAATGAATGTTTACGGTGTCAGTTTCCATGCCGCTGGCCAAGCATCCTGAGGGCTTTCTGTATTAATTTATAGTAAGCAACACTGTGGGAAGATTTGGTCTGAATATATTTAAGTATCTTGTGATGCGAGTGACATACCTAGGGAATTGTTTATTCTAACATAGCTAAGTCCACTCTGGTGTCATCATGCATTTGAAAGTGGTTGACACTGTGCAATTACATTTGCTGTCTTTTAAGACTCTAAAACCTGACTAGTAAGAAACCCAAATGTAATTAATCCAACTAGCTAGTTTCGATACTTTATTTAGACTTATAAAATCTGTCTGTGCTACAGAATAAGATCTAGGCTCATCCAGGCAGCATTAGCACTAATATGTGAATATAAAAAAGGCAAAATAGTAAATTCAAACATCTTTTTTGCTAGGTAAGTAGTTAATTTTCTTTGCTAAACAGTAAAATAATATTTATTGAGAAATTGAGTCCATCCAAGATTCTCCCAGGAGAAATCAACAACAGATGGGACATTTGTATACATATAAAGAAATCTATATGTCCCCACACTTTAGGATTTCCACTAGCAGAGGAATTACAGTACTATTTTGATTTTCACATTCCTTTAACACACTGACTTAAGTTGTTGCTTTAACATAACATTTTTTAAACTATCTACTCCCACCACTAATCCACGTGTTGTAAAAATGTTTGTACACAGAATGGGGTTCCAAAGAGAAACAGATTGTGACTTAACACCATACACATGAAGTTTAGTTGGATTTTATATATAATTATATACAGTAGAGATAATAAATCTGCATAGGCACATGTGTTCAATAAGTATGAATATTAACATATACACACACACTTCTATTTCATATGTTATTCCCTTTTCCTTCATTACAGACAAAAATCCAGGGGGAAAGAATACACCTCACCTTTGTCACCTCAATACATGATCCTCATATACTTTCTTTTGAAACAGTAATTGCTACGGAATATTTTCCCTCGATATGGCAGATGAAGGGTTAAATTAAAGAAACCTTGACAGCTTGCCATCCAGTGAAATGAGGAAGGAAAGAACTGGTCAGCTGTCCTTCCTCAGCCCTCATGGAGCTTTCTGCTTCTCTTTCCTTTTCTTCCCTTGCTGTGAGGTGCAACTTGTCCATCAGTTACCGATGATCATTCAACTTTCATAGGAAGACAGTAGGAATGAGGTAGAGTTGTGATCTGATCTTTATTTTCCTGGATGGGTTTCTCAAACTTTTAAAAATAGTGAGAAGTACACTTCCTATCACAAATCGGTGCACAGAAATATATGTGTAACCAAGACAACAATTTCAACCAATGCTGATGCGCTCTGATACTTTCTATTTTATTTTATTCTGTTCTCTGCATTTTATTTTCTTTCTTCAAATGCTAGTTAAGAACCACTAAATTGATTGCATGATCCTTTATTAAGTTATAACCTTAAAGGATTTTAAAATATTGTATCTAGAGATTAAAGCAGCTTAAGCTAGAAAAAGCCTAATTCTTGACATAGGTTTAAAATCTGGCTTCAGCATTGATTCACCATGTGACCCTTGGCAAGTTACCTTGGTCTGTGTGCTCAGTTTCCTCATCCAGAAAATGGAGATAACATTCTACTTTGCAAGATGACTATAAGGGTCAGTGAGATGCTGTGAAAATCCAAGCCCATTTTCTGACACATGGTAGACTGAAAGGAAGTATTAGTTCCTGGACAATTTATTAAATCTTAAAAAGCATGACAGGGAGCAAGTTCTTTGTGGAAACACTGCTTTTCAAACCCTTTTAAACTTCTCTTTCCTTCCTTCTCAGTCTTTTTCACAAACCTAGAGACAAAACATTTGTTTACATTGGTCTCCTACTCTGAGAAATCACTAGAGTAAGGAAAATCTCATATCTCAGAACTTTCCACAAATGTCTGTGCAGATCAATCTAGACAATTAACAATGCTTTGGAATATCAGAGTCAGACTTCAGTATAAACTTCAAAATCCTTGGAGTGACCCTTATCCATCATGGTCTGACCCTGCTCTTCTTCTCCAACATTGTATCAAACCCCTTCCTTCACCTTCTAGAGCATACCTGATTTAATCCTATTAGCTGCTACCTTATCATGTTCTGTTATGCTTTGGGTTTTGTAAATGCTTCCTTTGTGCTAGTCTCATCACCTCCCTCCAGCTCTCCATTCTGCCACTTACTGCCTAGGAAATCTTGCACAAGTTACCCCCTAATATTTCTAAATACACTTTCTGCATCTATAACTAAGAATAATAATATTTACATATGAGGTTTCTTGCAAAGATACAATGACATGGGGGCTATATATTACCTGGTATGTAATGAGTGCTCAATGAATGACGACTTTTAATATTATTTTCATTTTTATAATGTTTATTAGTCAATACTGAGTGTAAGTGACATCTGTTCTAGCAAATCTTTGCTGACCCTTCTGGCCTAGATTATGTGCACTACTTCTAACTCCCCTAGAACTCTGTGCAAATGTCTTATCAGTCTTCTTGCACCATGTTCTAAATGTAGATTTTCTTGCTGCTTTCCCTACAAAACTGGAAACCTCTTGAAGACAAGAACATGTCTTTCAGCTTCAAATCTAGACCACCAAGGCAAACTAACAAAGTGTCTGGAACATTACAAGGTTTTCAATAATTTTGTTTGTTTATCTTGTTTGGTGGGTGACCAGAATACAAAAGTACCATCTCCACCATATCTTTTAAGAACTAAAATACTGTAAGAAAAGAAAGACTGTTGGAGTAAATACTGTTCAAAACGAAAATGCTCTTCTGCAATTTCAAAGACACCGTAGTGCTAAAGAATTATTTCATTTTTAGCCTCCTCATATTTCTTTAGAAACCTGACAAGTGAGGATTCATTTTTTCAGTGACTCCAAAAGGTATTTTTATTCATTTAACAATTTATTGTGTGCCAGGCACACTGTTTTATGTGCTGGGGATATAGCAATGAGCAAAATAAAAGTCCACACCCTCGAGGAATTTACATTCCAATAGGCAGATATAGTCAGATAACGTAAATAAATATATAAAATATAATGTAAGTAGTAATACATGCTATGGAGAAAAATAAAGCACAATGAAAGAATACACAGGATTTCCTGTTCCGGGAAATCCAGGATTTGTTATGAGACAATATTTGAGCAAAAAAACTGAATGAAGTAAAGGAGTGAAAATGTGTTTCGGTCTCTTAAACAGTTTTTATCCTTAATTCTAAAATTTTCCTGGCTTGAAGATGTTAATGAACTAGGGAAACAACTTTGTCATCTCAAGTAATTGAAGGGGAGACCACCTTGGATGCCTAAAGTAGCATACCAAGCAAGAGATTTCAGCTTAAATGCTAATTGGATTCTCAGCCATGACCTTGCAGGAACACACTGAACTCTATTTATAATTGCTATGTCAGTGACTCTATGACTTAAAGAAGGTGCTATGTGGCCTATGGCCCTTTTATGCCAGAAACTTCTTTTATCTATTCATAAAAGCTTGAACCCTGACCCACATTGGCTAGGTTACTTGACTCGATATCTTACTTATTTGGCCACTAAAATTTGTAAAAGTCCTTTCCATCTAACTTAAATACCTTAAACTTGACCAACTCCTGCATCTTTTTCAATACTTCCTATATCCTAAGGCTGCATGGCTCCATTGAGAGTAAAATGATCTTCTAGCCTGATGTTTCTCACTCCTTTGACTATTTGGTTACAACAGCAAGGTCTTTCCATTGACCCAAATTTGTTTTTGAAAACTCATGTAAAGCTCATGTGAATAGAGTTATTGCGAAATACCTACATTAACTCTTTCACTTCTTAAAATGCCTCCACTGAAGTGCCCTAAGTTGCAAACCACATACAATTTCTCCAAGGGAGACTTCTAACCATGTTCAAGGTTATAAGACATATTTGCAGGATTGTAGGGAACTGAATTTGAGTAAGAGGTGACAAGAGTTGAAATAAGCCTGTGTTACCCTGATAATTAAGTAGCATTGCAAACAGATCAGTAGGTAAGAAGAGAAAGAACTGCCTTGGTTCAATTTTTGTCTCATTTTGCATATCAGTGAAAATGTCTGACCTATGGGTTAAACAATAAGATCCCACCTGCTGTGGATACTGCAACTTACATTTCTAAATTCTTTGGGAAACGTGTGCCAATACTATAGGAGACTTTATAATAGACTCACCTCTTAATGATAAGTGTAATTGATTAGTTATTACTGTGGCCAAAAATTGTTAATGCTGTATTGCTAGTTCTTTCATAGAAGCTTAGATATACATGCAAATTCATCTTATATGATTTAACATGCAACAATATTGATTGCAAATTTCTCAAATGTACATATTTTTACTCAGAGAGGTACAAAATTCCATGTGCATGTACATGACATAAAAATATTCAGTTAAATTCTTGAAAGAATTTCTTCCCATCTTTATTCACCAGTCACCTTTCTACCACTTTTTCACCTTCCCAAACAAACAAAGCTTCAAGAATATATTTTTGTGTTAATGGATTTTGGTGGGGTTGGAGGGGGGGTTGTGCAGGCAGAGAGTGACAGTAACTTAAATTATAAAAATAATTACCTTAATTCTCTAATTAGATATGTATGTGCAACACGGCTTCATTCAAGCTGAAAGTTTGCCTAATATTAAAATAATATGGAAGGTCAGTATCATTCCTTTACTATATTTAGCAATTTTTTTAAAGCGGCTGGAGTTGTTAATTGGCCTTTTTGTGATGTAATAATAACCAGATCAGTATTACCCAAATTTATCTATTCAGATGATTCACTAGAGCCACAGTCCAGACTTACTGATTCAAAATTTCCAGGAAGGAGGTCTGAGTTTCTATCAAGAAAATGAGAGGCATACTTTTATGTTTAGGCAAATTTGGGAAACCAGAATAAGTTATTGATGAGTTGCAAATAGAGGCTGAGAACCTTCACCTTGCACACGTGCAAATCATTTCTTATAGGTCTTTCTTTTGACTAAAAGCCAGAATCAGGAGATAAATGTGATCATCGTTGACTCTACTGTTGTAGCAAGGAAAAAAAAGTCCTTCCAATAAGTGATTTCATAGTCCCTAAAAAAAGTTATCTTTGCTTGGAAGTAAAAGTGTCTTGAGGATTCACTCTGGATGATAACATTGAAATTAGGAGAGCCATTGTAAGAAGATCAAGAGGGGCTTCTTCTTTCCATAAGTCATGAGTCCATCAGAATGAGATAAGAAAGAGAAATGACATTTTGTTTTAGTAAAATAATATTGCAATGCTTTATTTACTTTTTTGTTCAAAGAGGGAATATCTTTGACCTGGTTAGTATAATGGGAATCTTTTGCACAAAACAAAAACAAACAAAACAAAATATACACACAACTAGTAAGTAGGGTAAAAACATTCCTAAATCTACATAAAATGTATATATTTTTCAAAAATCTGACTGAAGGCATAAGAGAGTTAACAAGGCAGTGACAGTGTGACATCTCAGAGAGAAGAAAAGCACAAAGAAGTGAGCCCAATACTCAGCACCCCTTGGGGAAGTTGCTGATTCTCAAGTAGAAACTGAGAAACTGAGAAGGTGAACAAAATTCCTGGATGTCTCACAAGGCTGAGGTAAGAAACTGGAGTTCAGGACCCATTATGAAAGGAGAGTCATCAATGTAAATACCCTAGCTTTTAGTTGAGACCCCTGAAGGTTACACATTAAAAATAAAGGCAAACCAAAACAAGCTCAGCCCTAAAAAGGCTGAAACCTGTCTTTGAGTCAGCTTAATCCTAATTGGACTGAGATGATCCACTTGACTCTAACTGCCTGCTATGGTAGCATAAAACTTCTGGAAAAGAACACATCCAGAGACTCCAGTTGTCTCTACAAATGTTTACATTCAATATTTGTCATTAAATTAAAAATTACAAGACATACCAGGAGACAAGAGCTAATAATCAAATACAAACAAGCTAAACAAGCATATAAATAAAATAGGTAGTAGAAATAGACATATGGGTGATTTAAGCGATTGAGATATTATAAGCATCAGACATAGTCTC
This sequence comes from Neomonachus schauinslandi, assembly GCF_002201575.2. Lineage (NCBI taxonomy): Eukaryota > Metazoa > Chordata > Mammalia > Carnivora > Phocidae > Neomonachus > Neomonachus schauinslandi. The sequence goes on from NC_058406.1 coordinate 144,625,171, forward strand.
TTAAAAATATATGTTTTTTGTACAGGATATTAGATGACAAAATGAAAAATTTCAGCAGGAAAGTGAAAATTATTTTTAAAAAATCAAATGCTAATTTTAGTAATGAGAAATACAACTGAAAATAAGAACCCGATAGGTAGATATAATGGTCAGGATCTGGGAGAGAGAACAACCACCAGGAATTTGGATGGAGGGAATTTAATATGAAGAATTGTTAACAAGGTATGAATTTATTAATTAGGTAATTTATTAAGTAGATAAAAGAGTAGAATAAGAACTCTGAAATACAAAACTTCAAGAATTGACTACCACACATACAGTAGGGATAGAGAAATGAAGGGAAGACACTGAAATGACTAAGACCTAGAAACTTAGAGGAAGAGCCCTGTGGAGCTGAAACTCAGGCCTCCAAAGAGGAGGCACTGGCCAGCTGGTCTGGTGTCTCTGAGCCTGGGACTCAAACTTCTGAGATTGTGAGGTCTCTGACGGGAGAACAATGAAGCTAGTTCTGCAAGAGATGGAAAAACGGCAAACCGGTTTCAGAAATAGTACAGGAAGTCACTTCAAGAAACATGGCTGAGAGTAACGCTCAAAAAATCTGCTTGGAGAAAAAAATCCCATAGGAAGCCCACAAGAGACAAACAGGAAAAAGCAAGTCCCTTCTTCCTCCTCCAAACTTGCGCTCTCCCTCTAGAGCTGCCTCTTGTCAGATCCTAGCACAGAGCCAGCTGACAAAACAGAAATGTGGTTTGCAGAGTCTCAGTTCAGCCTCACAAAGCAGAGTACAGAAGGGTGGGTTTGGAGCTGAGAGGCAATAACATAATTACTGACACAGTAGATTTAACAGTAGGATAAACTCAGCTGAGGAGAGCATTTGTTACTTGGAAGATGGGACAGAAAAAAAAATCTCTAGACAGAAGCTGTAAAGAAAAAAAGAGATTGTGCAGAAAAGGGCATAAATTAAAAGGTCTAAAATACATGTAATTGGAGTTCCAGAAAGAGAAGAGAGAGAGAACAGGACAGAAGCAATATCTGAAGGGGATAATGACCAATAACTTTTCCAAAGTTGGCAAGAGACATCAAAGCACAGATTCAAGAAGCCTGATAAACACTGAGAAAAACACATCCAGGGACATGATTGTGAAACTGAAAATCAGAGACCAAGAAACAATTTTTAAAAAACTTTCCTAGAGAGGGGAAAAGATCAGGTTTCCTTTTTCTGTTTTCTTTCCATTCCTAGAAACTGGTAAGTGATCCTCATTTTGGTGATTGTTACCATCAGTCTGGTGCCTGTGCCTCAGATGTCCTTGATAGGTCCCTTTCTCTCACTCCTATATTCCAACTTTCCAAAGTGCATTTCATTGTGGCTCCAAAATACATCTCAAAGACATTCTTCTTTCTATCTTCACCACTATCCCCCCACTTTCAGCTACCTCATCTCTAGCTTGTGCTGCTGAAATAGTTCCCAAACTCTTTTCTCCCGTACCCATTCCAACTCTTTTAACCCATTCTTCAGACCACAACCAGAGAAATGTTTTTTAAGTGCTAATATGATCCTGTCATCTTCCTAATGAATACCTATCAGTGATCTCTGAGTGCTTTTAGGATGAAGGAGCAAAATCTCTACCATGGTCTACAAATTCACTCTGACATCTGCGATTCAGCAGTCTCAGCTGGCTCCACTTTACCCAGCTGCCCACACTCCACACCTGCTTTTAGATACACTGACGTCAAACGCTTCTTCTCACGTCAGAGCCTGTATCGAGAGACCAGACAGCATACGAGTTAAGAGTATGAATTCTGGAGTCACACTGGATTTGTACCCGTGACCCATCAGTTGTAAGTTGCTTAACTTCTCTGTGCCTCAGTTTCCTTATCATTAACTGGAGATGGTTAGATTTAAAAATAATACATATATATGGTACTTAGCACAGTTTCTGATACATAATAAGTGCTCGATCAATGTTAAGCTCTTAGTTATTCTTTTCTTTATGTTTGGAATCCTTAATTTCCTTCACTAAATTAACACATATTGATCCTCCAAAATTCAGCTAAAAGTCCCTTCTAAAAGGAAGTCTTCTTAGACACTCCAGATTTAAATCAAGTGCCTCCATTCTGTGTTTTCTCAAAGTACCCTGAGTATCTCCTTTCTATTAGTTATTACTTTTCAAATTTGGGTTTTCAATTACTTGTTTAAAATCTCTCTCACACACTAAATTATAAGCTCCGCTGGTGGACTTGTCCACTAACGTACCTGCGCTTAGCACAGTACCTCTCACATGGCTGGTCCCAGTAAACAGCTGATGAATTAATGAATGAAGAAATTACTACATGTAGTACAAAAATAGTATATAGCATTGCTTCTATCCAAAGAAAGTACTTAATTTAGTCAAAGAATTAAAAATTAAGTCACATGAAATAATTAGAAAACAATAAAGAGAATGTAGCCATGAGCTAAGTGGAAGACAGAGATTACTGGTGGCCAAAATTATTGAAAATTTTAAAAGTAAGAGGTCTTTCACTAGATATTAAAGATTGAACTGTTTAGTGTTTTCAGTACTATGACTTTATGAAGACCCATATGAAGAAAACTATTAAACTCTACGAGGGACATATAAAAAGTTATGAATAAATGGAGAAACATACAATTTTCCTGAGTGAGATGACCCAAATACCATAATTAAGAGGCTTACCACGATTCCAATCAAAATCCAAAATGATTTTATTTTTGATAAAATAATTCTAAAATTCATCAAACAATAGATAAGAAAAAGAAGACTATCAAAGGGACCTGCCTTGACAGATATTGAAATATATTTACAAACCTCCAGTGATTAAAACAACACTGTGTTGTCACAAGAATCTGCAGATAGATGACTGGAATGGGACAGGCCTACATCAGATATTTCATGTACATATGTAAGAATTTAATATATAACAAAACAAAGAATGGAAACCAAAGGAAAAATGGATTAACAAATTATGTTTAACAAATTTGGCTAATTATGAAAAAACTCAATATAGCTTCTCAACAAAATTAATTCCAAGTGGATAAAAGGGTTAAATGTAAATAAAATATAATAATAAACTATAAGAAAATGAGATTATGTGCTCATGAATTTCAGCAGCATATAGACTAAAATTGAAACAACATGAATTTAATGTGCAAATGTTTTAATCATTCCCTTTAAAATCAAAACAAAATAACAAAAGAAGCAAATATAAATAAATAAATAAGCAACTCATCACAGTGCAAAGAAAAAATGAAAGTAGCAAAGACCAATGAATTTCACTGTATAAAATTTTTAAATTTCTGTTTGTTGGAAAATGTAAATAAAAATAAAAATTGGAAAAAACTTGCAAAACTAAATTTGATCAGGATTTAACACCCTTAATATAGAGAGATTATAAAAATTGATAAAAAAATACTCCTACATCCTAATAAAAATGTAGGCAAAAAAAAAGAAAAAAGAACAAAAAACTCTCAAAAGAAATTAAAAGAAGTCTCAGTCGGTTAAGCATCCAACTCTAGATTTTAGCTCAGGTCATGATCTCAGGGTGGTGGGATTGAGCCCAGTCTCGGGCTTCCGTGCTCCTAGCAGAATTGGCTTGAGATTCTCTCCCTCTGCCCCTCCCCCCCAGTCAGGTGCTCTCTCTCTCTAAAAATAGTAAATAAATCTTTTAAAAAATAAGAAATTAAAGGAATTAAGCATTGTTTTTTTTTTCCCCCAAAGAAATTAAAACAATATTGAAATACCATTCTCCAGGGGCACCTGGGTGGCTCAGTTGGATAAGCGTCTGTCTTCGGCTCAGGTCATGATCTCAGGGTCCTCAGATGGAGTCCCAAATTGGGCTCCCTGCTTAGTGGGAAGCCTGCTTCTCCCTCTTTGTCTGCCAGTTCCCCTGCTGTGTTCTCTCTCTCTGTCAAATAAATAAATAAAATCTTCAAAAAAGAAAAAAAAGAATACCACATTCTCCATATATCGAATTGGCAAGATTTATAAAACTAGTAATACTCACCGCTGGTAAGGATTTAGTGAGGCAAGTGTTCTCATAGGCTAGTGGTAGGGTTTTTAATTAATGCAATCTTTCTAGCAAGTAGTTAGACAATATGCATTAAGAGCTAAAAGAACCTTTTGGCTCACGGGCCATTTTTAAAATTTTTATTTGTGAATACTAATTAAGGGCATGATAAATTACATACATAATTAGTACATAAAAGTTAAATATTAATAACTAAAATAAAATTGTCCATATATTAAGTTGTTAATTTATAAATATGCACAAAAAATACTAAAAGGAAATACACCAAAATGTTAGCGGTAGTTATGCCTAGGTGATGTGATTAGGGTAATTTACTTTCATTCTTTATCTTTCTATTTCCAACTTTTTCCCCATGTTTTTATAATTAGGAAAAATTACATCATAAAAGAGCAAAAGCCATGTAATATTAACATAAACCGAATCATTGCTCACCTGTCAGGGTCTGGCTTGTGTCATTTCTGTCTAATTCATTTTGTGGTCTTATTTATACATTAAAGGACCAGATCTCTGCCCTGAATAGCATCAAACATACAATACGCTGTTAATACATTTTAAATGATTATTTGAGGTGAGAGATAATAACCAGCAGGTGAGAGCCTGAATTTATCAATTCAAAAGCAGAAATAATTATATGAGGTATTTAAGTGGCCCTCACCTCTGTACATACATTCATTGTATCATGGTAAAGCTCTCGACTACTTCATTTATAAGGCAAAAAGAAGCCAGTATCTAATAATGTGACTCACTAATTGAATAAAAATATTAATTTGGGGGTTTAAAGATTTGCAAACATTTTCTAAAGTAATTTAAATGATTAACCCTATCATTCCCTAATTACATTTGTAAGAAATTAAGACTAAAACATAGCCAAGTAATTTTAATGAGATTCAATCAGATATATAGTTGTGTTGCTCACTTTGGATATACTCTCCCATGATTATGGTATGTCTGTAACTGATAAAGAGAAAGAGCAGATTCCCTGAGCTTTGCCAAAATCTAGTTGAGTTCCTCAAATTCCATGTGTTTTTCTTTCTGATACAATTATTAAAAACATCTTGTTTATATTAAAGAAATCACTATGCAGTAGATGAGAACACAAAACAAATCAATCAAATTTCTATTTTTCATTTCTCCAATTGTTCCTTATTGGAAATGCAGGATAATTAGATCCAATACTGCAGATGGTAATTAATATCTAGCAAAACAGGGCAAGGAGTACATTTTCTGTTTTCTAGGTAATACTTGTTTTTCATAGACCCTCAAATCTTCACTTTCTACCATTCTGTATTTTTTTTTTTTTTTCAGTTTTCTCTTCTATCTCCTAAAGACGCCTGTGTTTTTTTTGGCCTCCCTCTAAATGGTAGAGCTAGGGAAAAAAACTAACAAACAAAAATCAGAAAAAAAAAAAATCAAGGGTAAGAGTAAGACTACTCAGTGAGGACTCCTAGTTCTATACTCTGCTTACGATGTGGTGCTCGCTGTGCCATTTCTGTGGTTTCCCACAAGCTCCTCTCTGCTCTGTGTCCTCTGGTAACAGAAATGGCACAGCGAGCGCCACATCATCGACTCCATGCTCCAGTATGGGTGATGGGAAGATAGGTGCAAATTATTTCACTGAAATGTCTTTTCTCCCAAGAGTGCCACTTAACTAATGCTAGCAATACAGGATTTTATTTTCACTGTTAATTCAACAAAGATTGGCTTTGAGGCACTTAAGTAAATAGATGAAAATATTTGCCATGTAAGTATCTTGAAAAATCAGGGATAGGAGATGGGAGAGACAGCATGGTTCCTTTAAATGGTAAACTTGAACTCCAGTTAGAAACTAAATATTTTCTATTTTGCCATAATACGAACAATATTAGAAGACATACCCTGGTAACCCCCGGAGTTGCAGAAAAACATAGGTTCGTATATTAGCGTACCTAGCCTTTCAAAGTCAATTTTTTTCCCACATGAATTAATCAGTTGACTATAAAGACCAAATAGCTTCATTGATTCATGGTTTTATAGTCTCAAAATATTCTCATTCTCACTCTGCCGAATCACTTGGAAAGTATTGTGTGCATGTGTCTGTGTGTCTGTGGTGAGGTATTAGGAGCAAAAGAGACTGAGATTTGACACCACCAGGGTTTGTTTTTTTTTTTTTCATTGACGTGACCACAGACCAATAGAGAATCCAGAGACCATGATGCACCTGACATTTACAATACTGAAATCTATCACAATGTTTATCTGAGAGTCCTGGAAGATAACAAATGTGAATATGCATTGAAAGGGGCTATACATTCTTGCCATGGAATTCTGAGACACTTCACATAGATTGCAACCCTCAAGTTTTTATGCTATTTGTTGCCTAAGGAGGTCATGAAAAGATTTTTATTTTGTCTCTTTTTGTCCAAAAATTAAAATTTCGTTTGTCTAAAAAATGCACGTGAGAATACTAGGAGAGAGTATTTTACCCTTCAGTGATTTAACCTTTCAGCTGAGGTTGTGTTCATATGTCAATGGTGTATGATCTCTTTCAATTTCCCAAGTTCTGCCTCCATTTGTTCACAAATTCATATTTAAGGGACAAAGTCAATGCTATGAGCATCTTTCAGCTCACATCTTCACAGTGGCTAAAAGGGTGTACAAGTAAAGAAAAAAAATTAGCCCTCATTGACTGCCAAAAGTCTCTTCTGTATTGTAAAAAAAAAAAAATTTAATTGCATTCACTGATGACAAGTGTGGGTGCATTTGGCAGACAAGGGGAAAGGACTTTGCTGTGTATCTGCTGTTCAAAAATTCTTCTCATTCTGCTAACACTTTTCCTCTTCATGTCATCAAAAATAATTTTTTACTGATTATGTTGACACCCTCATAATGCCAGAAATTTTCTTACATCTCAGATGTAACTGTCTGTCATGATCTACATTCAAGTGCATTGTCTTTTTTTTAATATAGCATATATGTATAAAAAGTACTTTTTGAAACTAACAAGTTCAAGTTTTTCTTTGCTTTATGAAGACTAGTTCACATATACCCAGGAATGGACAGGCAACACATTCATTTTTAACCTTCAGAAACTAATTTTATCTTCCTGACCGGTTGATGCCTTAAAACATATTAAGCCATGTTTGTTAGCTTATGACACAAAATGGTATAAAATAAGACAATTTTAGAAGGTGAATTACTTCTGTCATTTCACTTGCAAAACGGTTTCTTTCAGGATATTTTTAATTTAAAGGAGATATAATCTGCCAACAATAAAAATGGAAAAAAGAAAAATTCACTGCAGGTTGTTTTATGTAGTAGCTGTGTTCCTGAAAATATGTTCAGGACACTTTTGCAAACAATATATTCATTGCCATCTTCTTGGAACAACTCTTGATTCTGCAATGTTTCTGTATCTTTTACTAACTGGCCTTAAACTGTCTACTACAAGTGGTAAAAGAATAAAATTTTTTCTTCAGATTGCAGCATATGGTTTTTGCACCCTCTGCAAATAATTCCCCACCTTCTCCTTCCTCAATTCCTAATAGAATTAAATGGAATATTCTTTCGAGCAGACAGTCGCATAGATAAATTGAAAATAGAAGGTTGATCATTTCAGGGGCTTTGTGCCTTCTGAACCACATTCGATTGCCTAGAAAAATGATCACCTCTTCAAAAAAATTAGTCAATAAAATGCAAAACAAGACAGGTTGAAGAATAAAAGAGACAGAAAAATAACAGCAAAATATAAAGCCTGAGGGAGAAATATATTTATTTTTCCCACAACACTGTTAAAGGAAAATTGCTAGAACAACATGGTGCCTGATGGAACTCATTTAAAGTGCACCTCCTGAATCATTAAATCTGTAGGTTGAGTCATAGATCTATCTAGTAACCACCACTACGAATAGCACACACATCAAACAAATGCCGAATAGATTTTGCTTGGCACCGATATACTGCTAGATCAGTTTTCCTATCAAGCATTTCAGAAACACAAGTACTCTAGTTTGCCAGAAGAATTTTCCAATGCTGTTAGACGTGGTTGGGTACAACCAAGGGAAACATTGGAGACCAAAGGAAAAGAGGGCTTCACTGTAGAGGGATAAAAATGCTATACTATGTCTCTGCCCCAGAGGCACTTACAGTCTGTTCAGGTGGCATAATCATACTGCGATTAAATTTAAGACAGTGTATTACTCCACAAAAGTGTACAGCTACAAGATATGAAGTAAGTACTGATTATAATAGGATTCGTGGGGAGAGATAAAAAATTAATCTTAATTCACTGACATCAACAGAAATATCAAAATACGATGGCTCTCCACTCATACACTTATTTACCAAAGTCTTGCTTAAATCTGATTTAATTTAAATAATTTTTCTACTTAACATTAGAGTTTTACTTGCATTCTTGATTTGCAATGTTAAGTATTTGTTCACTGGTTGGAACACCATTTCCTCATGATCAAATGGTCTGTTAATAAGTCTCACCAGTCTGAAATCAGCGGGTTGACCTCATGAATGTATATAAATTCTTGATGCGGTTGGGGGGGGGCAGAAAACAAACAAACAAAAAATGAAAAACAATGGCTCTGAGCCTATATCTATTTCATTTCAGGACATTAAGCTCCCCTGCCCACTCCTTCCAATGAACTATGAAAATCATGAAAGAGTGCTCAAAATAGTCTTTGAGCTGCTGTCTCCACATGATGTTTACCGTATTTTTTTCTCTCTTGTTTCAGTTTCCACTTTGTTGTGTTTGCTGTATGAAAAATGGTTTGAATTAGTCACGCCGCTAGGGAGGTGGGCAGGTCCTCCTGTGTAAAGGCCAATGCCCATGCCAAGAAGATTGGAAGGGACACACCTACCCAAATGGCAGCAAGGAGAGGTAGGAAGGACATACCCAGGAAGGCTGGAGACAGGGCAACATGGTGTTCCATGATTCATTGTTTGCATATAACACCTAGTGCTCCATGCAGAACGTGCCCTCTTTAATACCCATCACCAGGCTAACCCATCCCCCCACCCCCCTCCCCTCTAGAACCCTCAGTTTGTTTTTCACAGTCCATAGTCTCTCATGGTTCGTCTCCCCCTCCGATTTCCCCCCCCTTCATTTTACCCTTCCTACTATCTTCTTCTTTTTTTTTTAACATGTAACGTTTTATTTGTTTCAGAGGTACAGGTCTGTGATTCAACAGTCTTACACAATTCACAGCACTCACCATAGCACATACCCTCCCCAATGCCTATCACCCAGCCACCCCATGCCTCCCAACCCCCACCATTCCAGCAACCCTCAGTTTGTTTCCTGAGATTAAGAATTCCTCATATCAGTGAGGTCATATGATACATGTCTTTCTCTGATTGACTTATTTCGCTCAGCATAATACCCTCCAGTTCCATCCATGTCATTGCAAATGGCAAGATTTCATTCCCTTTGATGTCTTCATTTCTTTTCTATTATGAATTGAATCTCTTTCTTCTATTAAATTTTCTAAATGTTTATTGCTGATATATAGGACATGGTAGGCCATTTTGTTAGTGACCCCTTTCATCTTCCTTCTCTGAATTTTTATATTACTGTATACATATCAGTAAAATAATGCTGGGCTCTATAGTGTTTTGTATTACTATCAAATTGTTTTATGTAGGAAAACACTTTTTCTAGATGATATTTTAGACTCTTCAAGGGGAGGATTATCTACCATCTATGCTTTTTGTCTTACCCTCAGTACTTAGCACAATATTTAAGAAATTCCTGTTGACCTTATTAGATATCATCTTATCAGTTGTGTGACAGGTACTTTGCAGAGAGCCTATGACATAGGATTCTAGGTATCTCTAGGTTATGGAAGTGATTTCCAGAATCACATCCAGCTTAGATCTGGGAATTAAATAAGCTAATGTGATTGCTTTGGAATTGGAATCAAGAGAGACAAATCCAAGAGAAAAATCAGGTGAATAATCAATAGAACTTGGTCAAAGTGTGCTTTGCTTTTGTCCATATTCACTAATGCACATAGAAAGTCACAAGTGAGATAGAACTGAAATAGTTATGTATCTTCCTAAATTCTTCCAGCACAATTAGAAGCTGCAAACAACATGGGGCTTTGGTTTTTCATGAGGCTTTAAAAACCAGGGCCCTGGGCCAACGTCCAGTGCCCCCTGCACATCCTCCCCACCAATTAAAGAGATTTGGACATCTGAAAAATAAATAAATAAAATAAAATAAAATAAAATAAACACTAAACCACTTTAACCTTAGAAGTAACCAAATACCGAAGGTACTTTAATACCAACATTACAGAGCTCTGGAATTTTATTCTACCATGCTCTATCTCATTGCCAAGAAAAGTAAATCTTTATAGTTAGAAAAAACATTTTAACATTCTGAATCTAACATTTCACCTAATTTTAATTCATTTAAGCATAAACCTTTGGAAGAAGTATAGAGTTTTGGTCCTGGTGAGAAATTCTATTTATCTACTTATTTTCAAATTATTTATTAAGAATAACATAACAGGTACAATCATGAAATCTTCCTACTCAACTGAGTGCACTAAAGCAAACAAAAATGTTCTTAAATTCAGATCTAAATTCTATCTTCTTCCTCACATTACTCTCATTCCGTCAAAGCCCATTGGCCAAGGCAAATATTATTGCCGTGTCCAACCTCAATGTCAAATGGGAAGTTTAATTCCACCATGTGCTTCAAAGACAAAGATGCAAAATTTTTTGGTGAACAGCAGGACTACCACAAACACTTCAGAAAATACTGGGCTGAAGAACAGTTTTGGTGCCTGTTATTGAGTAACTCAGAAAACAGAACACATTTACAAAATATATGCTTTCTGGCCAGGGAATGATCCCGGGGTTCACCCAGTCTGTCAGCGTTGCCAGCTTGGCTTCTTGGCTTTTCCAGCCGCATAGTGTAATCTATTCCAGTGGAGCCCTGAGACTCAAACACTGGCCTGGTCCGTTTGGTGATGTTGCTTCCTACCAATCGGTGGGCATGCTAATAACATAAAGCAGTAATACACCAACCTGCTTTGAAAGCTACCAGCATTCCAATGTATATGACCTCCGTGAAACCTCTCTGTTTCAGTCCCTGTCCCACAATCGCTGATGTTATTCATCAGAAAGGAGCTATTTGGCCTGTCAGTGATCATTGTGTTATAGTAGTCTCCACTCATTACAAATTAGCCCCATGAAAAATAGCGTTAAAAACTCTACAGATCTGTTTCCTTATCTCTAAAGTGTGTGGGTCTGGGGCAGAGGTTTCCAAAGCAGAGCTCGCTCCAAGAGAGGAAAGGATGCCAAGTGGGCTGGACTTGGTTTTGTTTTCCTGGCTTCAACTCCATCACTTCTGGATTTATCTCCCTTTTATAATCAGATAATCAGATTTCTTGTATGACTTTGCCTATACCAAAGGTTCTGTGGTAATATATATATATATATATTTTACATTTTGAGCATATTTTCTTTAAGGTTCCCCTCAGCCTTGACATTTTAACATACCTTGATTGCCAGTTAAGATGGCACCTTTGACACACTCAGTCTGGACGGGACAAATGAGGGTCGGTCAGCCAACCCAAGCTGCTTTCGTTCGATAAACCATGGGAATCTTAGCTTTAGTCTGTCTTCCTAATGACAAAGAAAATAAACTATTTCCAAGAATGTAAAACTGTGCTGGCATTCCTGCTTCGGAGTCTTGCTGTGTGACTCCAGTCATTCTCCACAAGTCTGAGGAGCTTTGCTTATCCCCCTGAAGAAACACAAGCTACTGAGGTCAAACCAAAGCCATACAGCTGGTGTGTACGCAATGTCCCCACGTGTCATGGTGCCTCTGAACTCCAGTTCAGTTCCCTCAGCCCCGCCCAAGTCTGACCGGGCTACTGATGAGCCAAAGGATCCTCTAGTCAACACATATTGAGAACTGGAGTCTTAAGTCCACCCAGTTTCAACAATGGACACTTGGGATATTCTGTACTTCCCACCTCTTTTAACACCCATTATCAGGCCACCAGCATTTGGCATGAGGATTATAATAGGGTTTCCTCACAAGTAATAGTTCTGATATATTGAAAGAATGCCACTTGGAATAAGAATAGAATTCTGAGATCAAGAATGGATTCAGAGGAAAAGAATACATTTGTTAGTGATGTCTGTATGGAAGTGAACATGCCACATATTTGTCATCCTGAGGCCTTTCTGTTTCCATGAGAAACTTCTATCATCAGCCGAGATGGGGCACGTTCAGGATGGGATGGCCATCGACGAAACTTCCATCATCAGCATAGCAATCTTGCCACTGGTCCCTTTGTGTTTCTTATACCTGGAAGAGAAATGAATGATGCCCCATGTGTCAAAATTCAAAATCTGGAGCAATAATAATGGGTGACCAATAAGGTATCATAAATTGGATCTGAGATTATTGCTTAGTGTTGTTTTGCCTTACCTTTGAATGGGGAATACACAGTCTGTGTTTGACACTTTCACAAAAAAGGGATAATTGGTATTATTTTTGTTGATTTAATGAGAATTTACATTTATCCCCTTCAAAGTTATGCAATGCAATGCATTAGCATTAACTTTCCATTAAATATTTTTAAATTTTTTTTTATTTTTCAGAATAAAAATGTACATGTTGACATTTCAGAACTCAGTAGCATAGTTAGAAATAAAAATTATGACCACTTAGAGACCTTGCATCAGCACAGTTTACAAGGCCAAGAAGCAATCCCAACTCAAAAAGCTGAGGTAGATTCTTTTTTAAACCAGTTTGCTTCTTTTAACCAATCAATCACCATAAAAACACAGTTTAAATTTCCAGATATAAGGATTTGTATTTCTGGTAATTAATAAATAAACAGAATCTGGGTCTCCTTGCAAAGAAGACATCTAAATGGCCAACAGACACATGAAAAAGTGCTCAACATCACTCAGCAGGGGCGCCTAGGTGGCTCAGTCGGTTAAGTGGCTGCCTTCGGCTCAGGTCATGATCCTGGGGTCCTGGGATCGAGCCCCACGTCCGGCTCCCTGCTCAGTGGGGAGCCTGCTTCTCCTTCTCCCTCTGCCTGCCACTCTGCCTATCTGTGCTCTCTCTCTATCTCTCTGTCAAATAAATAAATAAAATCTTTAAAAAAAAAATCACTCAGCATCAGGGAAATACAAATCAAAACCACAATGAGATACCACCTCACAGCAGTCAGAATGGCTAAAATTAACCAGTCAGGAGATGACAGATGTTAGAGAGAATGTAGAGAAAGGGGAACCCTCCTACACTGTTGGTGGAAATGCAAGCTGGTGCAGCCACTCTGGAGAACAGTATGGAGGCTCCTCAAGATGTTAAGAATAGAGCTACCCTATGACCCAGCAATTGCACTACTGGGTATTTACCCCAAAGATACAAATGTAATGATCCGAAGGGGCACCTGCACCCCAATGTTTATAGTAGCAGTGTCCACAATAGCCAAACTATGGAAAGGGTCCAGATGTCCATCAACAGATGAATGGATAAAGAAGATGTGGTATATATTTTTACAATGGAATATTACACAGTCATCAAAAATTGAAATCTTGCCATTTACAATGACGTGGATAGAACTAGAGGGTATTATGCTAAGCGAAATAAGTCAGTCAGAGAAAAACAATTATCATATGATCTCACTGATATGTGGAATTTAAGAACCAAGGCAGAGGATCATAGGGGAAGAGAGGAAAAAATGAAACAAGACAAAACCAGAGAGGGAGACAAACCATAAGAGACTCTTAATCTTAGGAAACAAACAGGGTTGCTGGAGGGGAGGGGGTAAGGAGATGGGGTAACTGGGTGATGGACATTGGGGAAGGTATGTGTTATAATGAGCCCTGGGTATTATATAAGACTGATGAATCACAGACCTGTACCCCTGAAACAAATAATATATTATATGTTAATTAAAAAAAGGAAGAATCCGGGTCTCTTTCTGTTTAAGACAGGAATTGCCTCCAGTATGTGGCAACAGCCAAATCCAGTCATATTTATTCAGAACGAGCAGGAGTGTGAATTATGATTGTTCTTCCCATATATACCTTTGGGCTGGGATTGTATTCAGTGTCCAAAGAAACACCTGAGGAAACTCACAGCCAATTTAGATGACAAAATTCTTTATTTTTAAAGATTTTATTTATTTATTTGAGAGAGAGAGAGAGAGATAGCAAGCGAGAGAACACGAGCAGGGGGGAGAGGGAGAAGTAGGCTCCCTGGAGCCAGATGTGGAGCTCGATCCCAGGACCCTGGGATCACGACCTGAGCTGAAGGCAGACGCTTAACCGACTGAGCCACCCAGGTGCCCTAGATGACAAAATTCTAAGCAAGATGCTGGATGCTGCTGTATCCCAATTTAGGGACTCTGCTCTATTTGTCAAGACTGAAAGAGTAAAATAGGGTGAAGACCAGCTAGTTGTTCACCAAATTGTATCCCCTTTCTTCCTGGACACACAGTTATATGATATATTTAAGACAGATATATTCAAGCCTTCCTTGCACTTAGATACTGCTTTATGAGACTGTTCTATTCAATAGAATATGGGCAGAAGTGATGCATGACACTTGGTTGTCCTATCTTATAGATCTCTACTATATACAACCATTCACTGTTTTTTTTTTCTCCCTATCTATTGGCTAACTGCAGGGGACTCCCAAGAACCCACAAAAGGGAAGAGATGAAAAGCACAAAGATCTAGGTCCCAGAATTGCCACTTGGATGAGAAGTGACCAACAATGAGTTGACTGTTGCCTAAGTATTAAATAAACCACAAATGTGGTAAGCCTCTGAAATTTTAGTGTTATTTGTTGCATCAGTTATTCTACACTGACTAATCCAGCTAGTATGACATGAGGGACCAATGATGATCTTGATCATATTGTCTCCGTTAAGATTCCTGAACAATAAACCAGTAAGTAATTATCATTATCAACAAATCACAAAAATCAAAGTGAATATCTACATAAGCACTATAAGGAGAGCTTACTTTTACTAACCACTCCTCATATGCCAAGCAAAATATAATTTTGCTATGCCTATTTACAGATCAGAAAAATGAAAACCCAGATGATTAAATAACTGGGTCAAGATTGTCAATGAATAATAAAGCTAGGACTCAAATCTCACTTTGACCACAAATCCTGCACTGCAAAGCACTAAGCTCTCAGTTCTCACACTCTTCCTGTCTCTTCTGACAATCTTAGAATCAGATTGACCTATCTATTTTATTACATTAAAGTATGCCTATTGCTTGATAGGACTCATTACACTTGATAGTTCTGAATTCTGAACCTGGTGAAAATTACAGCTTTGAAATTGAAATCTGTAATCAAAGATCTTGCTTACAAGCAACATAACCCACTTAAGCTAGTTTAAATAGAAAACGAGTTTATTAAAAGCCGTTAAGAAACTAATGGAAACTTCAGAGGCTGGAAGTCTTACATCCAAGAAAAATCCCCAAATTGCACACTAAGCCTTGCCAAGAGAGACCCTTCTAGGCACAGACATGGCTGATAACACCGTGGACACTTCATTTGTGTGTATCATCACTATCCCTGGGATACCTGCCATTCCCGCCTTGGGAATGCCTGATAGCTCTCCTCCGTGTTCTGCTATTCTCATGAGAATACAGATTCGATGCAGCAAGTACACCTGGTTTTTCATGATATCCCTTCCGAATAAAACCAGTCCAGGAGAGTGGTTCTGTTTGGTAAAGCCTACGCCCACTAGAGGCTGGAAAACAGAGTTTTGGTTTTTCAATTTGGGAAACAGCCCAAACAGAAGTCTATTCATAAGCTGCTCAGTGGCTACAGAGGTGACATGTGTCCACTAAAATGGTAGCCCCAAATCACATGGAGCCAAGATTACAGGGGAACAGAAACGATGTCCTTTTAGAGGAAGCTGCTTCACAGAAAGAACAGAGCAGAGGTCCAGAAAAAAAAAAAAAAAACACAGCCTGAGGAAAGACAGAGGTGCTGTATGATGACTTCTAAGTTTTGGTGAAGTCTGGCTGTCCTTGCTCAGATGGGTTTCCATGCATTTTCACAAGAAAAAGATCTCTGCAGTACTTAAACAGCAAGTAGTGAACACCTTCAAAATGATGACATGAATAAATAAGTCTGATAATAAGACTCTCAGAGAACAGGGAGAACTGTTTTTTGTATTTATTTATTTATTTATTTATTTATTTATTTATTTATTTATTTAT
>NC_058406.1:144641440-144651440 GCF_002201575.2 Neomonachus schauinslandi
TATTTATTTATTTATTTATTTATTTATTTATTTATTTATTTATTTATTTATTTATTTATTTATTTATTTATTTATTTATTTGAAAGAGGGAGAGAGAGAGAAAGAAAGCGAGCAGCGGCAGGGGCAGAGGGAGAGGAAGAGGGAAAATCTCAAGCAGACTCTGCACTGAGCAGAATCCAACGCAGGGTTTGATCTCACAACCCTGAGATCATGACCTGAGCTGAAATCAAGAGTTGGACGCTCAATCAACTGAGCCACCCAGGTGCCCCGAAAATTCTGTTTCTGTTGGATTTAGGAAGTGCTCTTAGATGGTATATAAGACCAGGGAGTTCTGACAGCCTACACACTTGCTTTGAATCCTGGCTCCGCTGGTTTCTTATTGCCTCACTATGTTGTAAATTCCATGAAATTATGAGTCATTTGCATTCGCATCTGTGCCAGTTACAGGCCCTGCCTTGACACAGAACTGAGCAATTAATTTTGGTTGAATAAATTCTTTCAACTGGTAATAGCAAAAAAAAAATGGATTTTATTTATTTAGATTAAATACAACGTACAAGTGACTCCTTAGCAAGTGGGAAGATAAATGCATTGACAATATGGGTTTCCAAAAACCCAAGCTCGAATGTATCATTTCTAGAAGGGTTGCTTTAGAGAATCAATTTTGTATCATTTTTAATTGCCACACATGCACAAATTGGCCTCAAAACACCGTATAATGATCATGGTGGTTATATATCACACTGACTGTGACATTGCCTCTCCCAAGTCCAGAGCTAGTTAACATATAATAGAGTATTCACTACCACTCTTTCTTTCCAATGTTTGTGTCCAAACATTGTTTCTTAAGTAGTCATATTGATCATATTGATTAATACTCCTGGTAGAAATGATGAAAAATTATCGATTTGCTCTTGTAAACCTCATCTCTAACTACAATATCTGGAGTGTTGCTTCCTTGAACTCCATGAGAGCTCTCTCCTCAGACCTCTTCCATTCTTACTGATTACATCTGCAGATGGAAATCAGGTGTGAAAATCCATTAAGACACCTCACAACAGGACAGACTTTGACTCTTATTGAACTCTCAATGTTCTCTCTTCCTTAATTAAGGCACAAGAACATTTTACCATGGAGAGAGAATGACTTAGATTATGGATCTTATTCCTTCTAATGGCATGCATTTCACCCAATTGGGGGATAATACATTTCTTACTTCGTTGCTTTGCAAAGAGCCACTTACCCAGTTCTTCCAAGGGAAGAATTAAGAGCATGATTTTACTTATAAAGAGCGCTCCGTTATCCAGGCTACAAAAGAGAAATGAAGTATACAGCTGTTCCCCCAAATTATGACATGTTTTTTCACTAAACATTTTAAAACCCAAATAAAGAATAGCATTTAAATGAGTTAGCAACATAGAATCTTATTTTAGAGCTAGAAAAACCCTTAACGTTTGCAGCACAAAAAAGCAAGAGTGCAGGCTTTGGAGTCAGATGGCCGAGATTCAAAGGCTGGCTGTGTGACCTGAGGTAATTTAGAAGACCTACTGCGTCTCCGTATTTCCTCAGGTATCATGATAATGATAATGATAACTCTTTATAAAAGTAAATCATAAAATACACTCAAAATAAATTTAAAATACATGAAAATAATAAAATATCACAACTATAATAATACCTACCTCATAGGCCTTGTGAGGATTTACTGAGATAATGCATTACAACACCTATTAGCACTCAATACATGTTCCTGATGTATACATTATTTTACAATACATACTCTGTGCATTTCCATCCCATAATATGAATAGATTGCGAAAAGAAAACCAAAAGTACTTCTCATAACCTTTCCTGATCGTTTGTAATTAGATGAATAAGCCTCAAAATCTGTATTTTCTAAAACCTTCACTGAGATTGTGAGGTAAAAGAAAAAAAAATCACTTATCTCTATGGAGAAAAAGAAATGCCAAAACACAGAGTTGCTCCAGACAGATGGTCGTTTAGTACAAACATGCAGACAGGACAGTCTCTTGGTCTCTGGAGTTTGCCAGCTTCTTTCCACTAAAATATTCACAATAGCAGGACCATTAGGTGAGGATTCAGCCTACAATAGTTTATTTAGCTTTTGTTGATTCTGAAATGTAAATGATTAGTAAGAATGAGGACAACAAGGCATTATCACTAACATCCAGGATAAAGGCTGGATCTACCAACTCTACAGAAATAGACACTTTATAAGCAAAAAAGAAGGGCATTAGGAATTGGAAAGCCCAGCAGATGCAAATTAGATTGCATTTTTCAAAATAGGACTGCTATCATTTTCAATGAATTTCCAGGGTATCAGGCAAGAAGGAAGGAATAGTAGAGCATTTTCTGCTCCTTTCGAATTCTGCCTTCTGCTTCTTTTTATATTTAGATTTTTTTAATGCATTAAAAATGGTAACAGCAATCAATTATTGGGTCCTTACCCTGCGCCAGCCATTCTGCTAAGTACTGTATGTGCATTATCTCATTTAATCCCCACAACTAGTCTACGAGAAAGCCAATTCATTTTTCTAATATCACAAATGAGGAATCTGAGCACAGAAAGGTCCTTGTCCAGGGCTGGTAAATGGTTCATCAGTACTGCAAGTGGATCCAAAGCTGGGGTGTTAACCACTATGCAAACTACCTCTCAATAAGAACACACTAACTGAGCAACCCCAAGACTACCAACTACCTTCCCTATCCTGAAATTCTGAGTCTAATGCACGCACAGGGGCTGGATGAGTGGATGGGTGGATGGACCGACTCCATTCTTTTGCATACATTCCTTCTCATCGCCAGATGTGCACCCGAGGCTATACTTCTTAGAGGCTAGCTTTCTCACTTGAAGCTGGAGAAGGAGAGCAGCTTGCCAGTGAGGGGTTTGCCTTAGAGCTCCTGATGCTAAGTCCTGGAAATCATGGCTGGCCAGCAATATCTCTTGGAGAAAGTCACCCCTTGAAAACTGTGCCTTCATCAAAGCCAGGTACAGTTAAAGAAGCCACTGTAGATGTTAGTGATTTAATCCATTCGGGAGGCATTCAATTGAAGATAGGTAGTATGCCATGTAGGTAAGCTTCAACATCAGTTCTGAGACATTACCAGACTTTTCTGCTCATTAGCTTTATAATGAAGAAAAAGTAATTTAACTTGTTTGAATCTCATTTGTAATATGAGGATGGTATAATATTTCATTTACTCCAAAACGCACCTTCTTTGACATTTTCCATATCTGAAATTTGAGGTGTTTTACAATGGACGGCATCTCCCATTCTCTGCTGGGCAAGGGGCAGTGGTGACATATTTGTTATCACCTGCATGCGTGCAAACAAAATTCACAGGCTGGGTGGCAATGGAGACAACAGAGCATTTGCTACATGGACCTCAAAGTATACCAGGAGTACAAGACCAGTGTGCTGATAACGTGGTTAGAGACACAAAGCAGAAACACATAAAATCTTCACTATGAGCTCATTTGCAATTCATAATACAGTCTCCTCTGCTTCCAAAAATTAGTTGGGCCAAAGAGAGGTGAAGTATCTTGTCCAAGTTCATACATTAGAACAGACTTGGGAAAGTCAGACTAACTTGGGTGAGACAGACTTGGGAAATAAATCTATTCCTATCCTGTGCTGTTCTTAGCCACTCTCTTGACTTTCCAAACTGCCCACGAGAGTGAAAAAAGCAGCACGGGTCTAAGTGTGAGGGGTTTGTGAAGGAAGTGATCTTGTTCGTGCTACAGAAGAGAATGAAGTGGGGTCAGGGGGCCAACAGGGACTTTTTCCACTAGATGGAAATATCAAGAGCACTCCAGTGGTAAAGAGGTTGCGGACAAAGGCACAGAGGCTAGAGGAAGAAAGCTAATTTAGCCATAAATAAATAAGCCCTAGTGGCAAGGAGATTTGCTGAGGACAGTCGTGGGATCTAGAAGTGGAAGGAGAGAGGGTGACTAATTACAAAGAGCCTGGAATCCAGACCATGATGAGCAGCCTTTATTCTGGAGACAACTGAGCTGCCAAGGAAGGTCCCTCTCTGAATTCATCAAAACTTAAACGTTGAATTTGGGGAAGACCATCAGTTAGACTGTTGTGGTAGGTGTGCCTTTGGAGATGATAAGGAGCTGACCTTTGTAAATGAAATACAAGGGAATAGACTGCCAAGATTTATTTCCTTGTGAAGTCCTGTTTATGATAAATGTGATAGATGATAGGGGAAAATATATTATAGAAGCTCTTATGAATAGATGTCTTTGTGAAAGTGTTCACATAAGTTTGGGGAATGTCAGAGTATACGAAACTACCTTATTATTCCAATGGGAGACTTCGCAGATCCTTTAAGGGATACAAATTATAACATTGCCCATGTGTGGATCACTGAATGCTTTTTATATCTTTCCCCGGAGGGTGCCTGCTAATGGCTTCTGGAAGCAGAGTGCCAGTGAACATAGTTTGAGAAATGCTGAGTTACTCATTGACCAAGCTATAGCTCTCTTATTAGTGGTTTCTTTCCAGCCTGGGATTATCAACCTAAGACCTTTTACAAGCATATTTTGTATTTTGACCCAGAACCACAGGTGACCAAGTTATTGAAATTAACTTAGATGACAACATTGTAAGAACAGTTCATGAAGGTACATGAATATTCTATATAGTATATGCAAGGTGTGTGTGTGTTATGTGTATTACACAAATGTATGTGTATGTGTACTCCTTATATTCAGTTCAATTCCACAGTGATACCTGGCGCCAACTTTATGGAGAACATGTTAAATGGTTGTAATAGTAGAAAGAAGAACCTTGCTAACATCTTTCAAAGTCTTTGCTAACAGAGCAAAAAGAATGTATTACTTGCCATCAAAATGGGCAGTTTGCACTTACCTTAATTTTACTGTCTGTGACTTTGTCAGCAAAATGCACAATTGTAATAAGTGGAATTGTAAAAGGCTGCTGTTGGTTTTTTGCAGACTCTCTATCCTTCATCACATGCTCAGAAGATAGGTTTTAAATAGCAGTATCCACCATCTAAAACAAGTTTGCAACAAGTTTAATTGGGAATACAAAAATCTTTCTCTTTGCCAAAGACAATATTGACTTCATTTTCAAGTAAGCAAGGAATCAATGATTTATTTACTTTTTGCACACACAAGAAGTTGAGCCATCACCAGTCTCCTAAGAAATGCTATTATTATGAAGCTCTCCCTCCCTTTGGAGGGTGGGGTGGCGGGGAGCGGGGGGGAGGGCAACACAGCTTTCTTATGTTTCAGCGAAATTCCGGAGTAGGTTTCTGCCCAGGCATGCCATGTTGGTTTTGGCATCTGTGCTTATACTCATGGAGTCGCCTCTGCTAGGAATGTTCTCTTGGTCTGTCTTAGTCCGTTGGGGCAGCTACAACAAAATGCCACAGGCTTGGTGGCTTATAAACAGCAGAAATTTATGCTCACAGTTCTAGAGGCTGGAAGTCCAAGATCAGAGCATCATCATGATCAGATGAGAGCCCTCTTCTGGGTCGCAGACTGTATCCTCACCCTGTGGAAGAGCTGGGGATGTCTGTGGAGTCGCTTTTATAAGAACATTGATCCCATCATGATGGTTCCATCCTTGTGACCTAATCACTTCCCAGGGCCCCCACTTCTGATACCATCAGCTTGGAGGTTAGTTTTCAACATATTGATTTGAGGGGAACACATTCAGACCATAGCATCTTCACACCTTTTTTGTGGCATCTCCTTGCCCTCATTCCTGTGTTGCTCCTTCTGAGAGCATTCCCTGAAATCAAGGCAGACTTTCCCCAAATCGAGTTATTAACTGAACTGATTTGGAAACCATGGGGCCTCTGCCCCCATCCTGTGGTGACCACGTTCTTGCCCCAGCCCTTCGGTTGCATACGTCTACTTCTTCAATAAGCACAGGATCACCATGACTCCACTGTCACCATCAGTCGTCCCTAAATGTGGCTGCAGATCTTGCTTACAAGAAAACAAAAATGTCTCATGTTCCCTATAAGGCCCTGCAGATCCTGCCTCCTGCTTAACTTGACCTCAGCCCTACTGCCCCCTTCCACGTCCTACCATTCACAGTTCCTCAAGCCCTCCAGCTCACTCCCATTTCCAAGCCCCCACACCTATTCCCTCTGTGAGCCTGGCATGCTCCCCACTCAGAGGTTCATGTGGCTCACTCCACATCCAAGTTTCTTCTTCAAGGTCACTTCCTTGGAGGGGCCTTCCTGCAGTGGCCATCCCAATGAATACAGGGCCACTGTATTCCATCACTGCTTATGGCCCTATCCTGCTTGATATTTCTTTCTAGCACTTGTCAGTAGCTAAATATTTATCTAATTACTTGTTTATCTTTCTCTCCTACCAGAATATAAGCCCCAGGAGGACAGATATGTATCTTATTTACAAATGTCTCCCTAGAGAATCTGACTCTGGAGGTCAGCAGGGAGACCCAGAAATCAATTTTTAGACAGCCCAGGTCATTTTGAAGCAATTAAGGAGAACAACATTTGGAAGGCATTCATTGACATCAGACTTTCCCAAGGTGGTGGTGGTCGTTGGTGGTTTATTTTGTTGTTGTTCATTTATTTTGTTAGTTGTTTTGTTTTGTTTTGTTTTGTTTTTTTTAAAGAGAAACCTCTTTCTTTCCCAAGCTCAGAAAGCCCATGACTCAATGTTGTGGTGATCTGCCAGGAATCATTTAAATAGTAATAATGAGAGCTGAAGAGGGTAATGGAAAGTAAGAACTCCCTAGAAAAATGGGATAATCTCTCAGTAATTGAGACATGATTGTATATTGAAGAAAGTATATGCTAACCAGTTTGCTGAATCCCAGCTTGTGAAGTATGATCATGATCACATTTTGCCCATTTTCCTTCTCAGCTCCTGTCACAGAATATTTATGTGGCACATTCCCTAGTCTTTTCCCCACCCTCCATGTCTACAGTATCGTCACCACTTCCTCTTAAGTGGCTTGGTGGATCATGTTGACACATTCAAAGGAAGTAGGATGTAACCTTTGATTGTAATATCCACTGCTTACGTTAGTTTTTTCTGGGCCAGAAGTAGCTCTGGCTGAGAGGATCTGCCGGATCTTGGAGATCCCTGCACTGTTGGAGCGACTCAAGGGCAGCAAGTCCCGGTCAGTCTCCCTGGCACCTGGGGGCCATATTGCCTAGGCTTTGGTTCTGAGAGAACAAGGGTGAGCTGGCCTTTTCAAAGCTTCACAGAGGAGCCTTCCTGGTATTGTAAGGAAGGCAGGTGGGAATGGTCTGAAGAAGAAAGTACTAAGGTAAAAGAAGGGAAATGGTTCCAAATATAAAAAAGTCTGTTGTGTACAGACCTAGGAGAGGAGACAGAAGACCCAAAGAGAGGAAAGAAACCCAAGGCAAATGGGGCAGAGGTGGGAATCCAGATCCTAGAGGCGCCCTAAGTGGTCAGACCAGAGCCTGTGAGGTCCCGGCTACACCAGTTTTCACTGTGGGCTGATCACTGTCTGAAATCCCAAAGTATTTTCCAATACCTTGCTAGTGGTGTCCTACAGGAATAAGAGAGAACTGTAACAGTTGTGTGTTTGTCGCCGATAACCATAGTCATCCCGTCACACAGTGAACTGAGCGGTTCCCTCACCCCTTTGGCATTTGTGTCCTCTGACGTTTGTAAGCGGTGGTCACACTGCCTTGTATCCCCGTCCGATCAGCTGCAAATGGTTTGATCTTCCCTCTTTACTCCCTCAAGCAGTTAAATCATTTCCCTGGTGCTCTGTTCCTCCAGCCAATTTGTCCATTTCTGGGAAAACCGGCACCATATCATTCTAGCTGCAGACTCACAGTTATATTCACAATTAATATTTATGGAGTGCTAACTGGGTGCTTGGCCCTGCATGAGGCCCTGGAAAGGGCTCCAGTTGCCACTGATTTATGTAGGGACCGCCATGGCGTCCGGGCAGCTGTGTGCTCCCCACTGTCTCAGATTCCCACTGGGTCATTTATCTCTTTCTTGACAGTGCAGTACGGAACTCCAACAACAGAACACTGGCATTAAGAACTAAGAGCAGATATTCTTTCTCTTACCTGTCAGAAGCTTTCCCCCCATTCAAATGTGATTTTTAGTATAGTAAAAAAGACAATTTTATTGTCTCGATCTTAAGTTCTCGCGATGCCCCACATATAACGTTGAAGAGTTTTCAACAAATGTTACCTGCACTTGAAAATTCCAAAAGTGAAGAAGTAATGAACTTGGCCCTACATCCCTGCTTATATGGATGGGGAGGTGAGATGGGGAAAAAACAAACAAAAAAACCACTGTCTGTATTTGTCTGACTCAGTTTCCCCAGTATGACTGAGAACAGACTGACCAGGGACAGATTTGAGCAAACACAACTTTATTTATTCACCTTGGAGTAAGGGTATATACACCCATACAGAATAGTGCCCCTTTGCTCTTTCCCTCCCCACCCACTGCAGAGAAATAGCTGTATGTTCTT
The DNA here is from genome assembly GCF_002201575.2 of Neomonachus schauinslandi. Taxonomy (NCBI): domain Eukaryota; kingdom Metazoa; phylum Chordata; class Mammalia; order Carnivora; family Phocidae; genus Neomonachus; species Neomonachus schauinslandi. The sequence continues at coordinate 144,649,945 of NC_058406.1, forward strand.
TCATGGCAGACACATTCTTTTATAATATCAAATACATCATTAAACACTTCTAGAAAAAATGGGGCCCACCACCTAAAAGTCTCTAGATTTGCTCATATTTTTCATATAAGCTACAAAGCATTTCCCATTTGCCCAACATATCCATTCGCATGAAAATGTCACAGAGGTGTTTTCAAGAACTACTTAGAAGGGAACTATTTCAGTGGGTCCCCTTTCTGTTCTTGTCTGCTAGTTTCTGGCCTGTTCCACTTGGAAGAGAAAAAAAAAAGATACATGAACATGGATAGGGAAGGGATAAAAAAGATACGGAATTTAGGTCAGGCGGGTTTGTCTTTTGTGAAAATAAATCATTGAGTATCCAACCCTATTGCAGATGAGTGGGTTTAGAGGTGCCCGTTATTAAAATATTTTTTTCCCTGTTTCTGGAGTATGATATGTGAGAAAAGCCACATTTCCCCGGAAGACCGGTCTGAGAAGCCACATCCTGGGGGCAGGAACCCAGCTGGCTCATGGGGGAAGCTGAACGGATGGTCGCAAGCCACCCTCCCATTCAACCAGCATTTACTTTCATCCCCTCTCTCCAGACACAGCTTTTTTGTGCATAGGCTTGGTCTTCCTGTTCCTTGCAACTATTTTTTGGCCCACAAAGTCGAGAACATTCAGAGGGAAAAGAAATTGCTGCTACAATGTGGTACATACATTACTAAAAAAAAACCGAAACCAAAACACGAACCAAAACAGAACCGAAATCCCGTGGTTCCGAAAATGACACATAAAAATGAGCAGGGTTCATGGGGTGGGGACAAGAAGGGTTAGGGCTTCAAGCTCTGACCAACTTTATAACTAGAGGACGTGAAAATAACACGTCAGGGGGGAGGATTCGGACATCCTGGCAAAGCTAGAAGCTGCCACAGCCGACGGTAACAATGGACAAAAACCAGAGTGAAAATGCTGGCTACGCTTTATTAAAGAAGGGTGGTGGACGAGGCAGATAGAAGCAAGCTCTGCCCCAGCAGGTCTGCCATTCAGGTGTGCCCAGGGAGCCGAGCACCACAAGAGCCAGAGCCTCCTGAGTTTGGGAGGAACCTCTCTGGAGAGGTCGACCAGTGTAGGCGTTCATTTCTAATTTCATCAAAATACAGCCAAGGGGCCTCTGTGGCCCCGCGCATGCAGCTGCTAACTAACCTAAGCCCAGCACGGTCTCCGCTCCTCTGGAAAGACGTAATTCTCCCTCCACACCTCTTGCCTGGGTAGCATTCTGCTGAACCAACCTGACCTTCGGCGTTGTTCTGACATCATTCGCTATTCACCAATCATGGATAGGCCAATTCCTGTTCCAGAGGCACGCTTCATAGCTGGATGGCTACAGATGTGCTTCAGCCCCACAGGCGGGGTGCGGCGGGGGGGGGGCGGGGGGGGGGGGGGGGCGGGGGCGGGCCGGGGGGGGGGGGGGCAGTCATGGCACACACTGAGGAGAAGGGAGGCAGAGAATACAG